>NC_079495.1:87625083-87773611 GCF_030052815.1 Hevea brasiliensis
ACCTATTTATGATACTTTGTACTAGAAATACTGTCACTCATATTCTTAACAACTTAAGAATAGAATTTCTAACAAAATATCAATAGACCATTTCTATTACATATAAATATATTATGTAAACGGAAAAGTGGAAATGCCTTTTATTAATAAAAACATGTACAAGATACATACTAAATGATATGCTCTAGGGCATACTACTAACATATACAAGATAAATGTGTTATCTCAGGTTTAAAGATTATATGCACTGATATGATATATGACAATGCATTGACAAGAGTAAACTCCATGTGCTTGTCATATGCGTCACTGGTTCAGCCTACTTATCATGTATAAGTGCCTATCATGTTTGTTATATGGCATGAGACTCACCATTTCATCTTATTTATATCTCATGCAACTACCTTGGGAACAAACATGATTACAATATATCTAGATAAATCATGTCCTTATTGTGAAGTATCCTCGATTGTGAACCAATTTATGATACTTTGTACTAGAAATACTGTCACTAATATTCTTAACAACTTAAGAATAGAATTTCTAACAAAATATCAATGGACCTTTTCTATTACACATAAATATATTATGTAAATGAAAAAGTGAAATTGCCTTTTAATAATTAAAATGTTTACAAGATATAGAGAACATGATATGCTCTAGGGCATACTACTAATAATTAGATGAGTATTTTGGATTTTTCAAGTCCCCATTCACTCTAATAATAAAGAAAATACTACTTTCACATGCCCTTATGACACTTTTGCTAACAAAAGAATGCCTTTTGGTTTTTGTAAGGCACCTGCTACTTTTCAGCGTTGCGTAATGGCTATTATTTTTCATTTTATTGAAACTACCATGGAAGTTTTCATGAATAATTATTTGTCTATGCGGCTACTTTTGATGAATGTTTGACTAACATTTCAAGAGTTTTGTAAAGACGTGAGGAATTCAATATTGTACTCAATTCGAAAAAATGCCACTTCATGGTGGAAGAAAGCATAATACTTGGAAATTTGGTATCCAACAGGGGCATTGAGGTAGATAAAGCAAAAAGATGAGGTGATTGAGAGAATGCCGTTGTAACAGCCCAATCGAAGACTTTTATCGATGCTAAGGGGACGGGTAAGCAAGGAGCCACCAAAATCCATAGCAAGTCTAAACATTTCTTTCATGAATAATGATGTGGCCCTTTTCAATCATAGAACATATTTAATCATTAAATAACTTCATTTATTTCATAAACATTTATCCATGATCACATTAAACATTTATACAATTTAATGTCATTAAGGAGTTCCATGAACTTTATAAATACGCTTTACAGCATTTCGAGGCACTTGCCTCTGGAACTTATAACTTGAATATATTGAACAGTGTCTTTAACTCTTGAAGCAGATAGAGAAAGAGGTAAGCTCAGAGCTTAGTGAGTAAAAGCCTATTTAAAGGAGAGAAAACATAAAATAAAATATTTACATTCAAGCATATGTAATGTAGTAGCCACATTATGTTTTCATAGCACAAATAAGCCATATTAAGGCAATTTATGTCATTAGTGATTTCCCAGACATTTCATAATCATAAAAATAATTCTAATATGCCAGGCTCATTAAAAGAGCTCCTTAGGACTTTCTCTTAACATTCACATTATGGATATCAGGGACACAAAAGTCTTGTTTTACTTAAGGTGGATCCTGTAACCTGAAAGAGCGAAAGCATGAAAAACACAAGTTTATATCATTGAATTCAAAATTTTTTCACCTAGGGTCACATGCATCATGAAAGATTTATTTTTATCTATTTGATTTCAATGATAAACAACATATTAAAACTCTTTTAATATGTTTTTGGATCTGTATTTGCCATTTAAGATTTTAGAATTAATCAGATTAATTTTAGAACCCTAGATTAGATCAAGAATAAGTGCACTAACCTCTTGATGCACTGCAGTGTGTTTGGCACCTTTGGGATGCGTCTTTAGGACACCAGATATTGTCCCTCTAGCTTGTCCACACCAAGATCACCTATGGCAACCCTTGAACAGCTTTTAAAGCTTTTTCTATTAATTAGAAAATCAAGTTTTGCCTTTTAAGAGATTAAAGATGTAAACAGGACATTAGAAACAATTTCTAGTATTTTTAATTCAAGAGATTGTTTGCTAATCTCTTGGAATTGATGAGAGATGAAGAAGAAGAGAGAATGGGAGCCTCAAGGGCGGCGACACAAAGGGAGGCAGCAGCTGGTTATCATTTTTCTTTTCATAACGACACTTATATAGCTAGGCCACCACTTAAAACCCTTGCCACATGTCACTTTCTGATTGGCTCTAGGTTTAATTGACCCAATCACATTGTGCCAAGTGTCAAACCTACATTTAATCTTAATTTTAATCATATTACATGATTAAAAGATATTTGGTAAGCTTATGTGTAATACCATGTGTCACCATCACATGGTGCCACATGTCACCCTGTGAAATGACCAAAATGCCCCTGTGTCTTAATTTTGAGTTCTCAACCCAAAATAATTATTTCTCTTCTTCTAATCAATTTATATCAAATATAAATAAATTAATTAGTCTCTATTAATTAATTTTTCATTAATTAAATTCATATTTAAACACTTTAAATATTTATTTAACTTATACTATACATCCAATAACCTAAATTTGATTTCAAGTCATGCTAGGGACTTCGCAATCTAATTGCAAACCAAACCTATTTAATCAATCAATTAAACTCTTTAATTAATTAATTAATTAAATAATATTTAATTTGGTGATTACTTGTGTATGTGTGTGATTTACTAGGCTCATCACTAATTGGCAATGAGATATGATATCAACTCTTAATATCATCAGAACTCTTTCTTACCATAAATGATTTCTCTAAATCATTTTATGCACCTCATAGACCATAGTTAACACCTAGCATAGCATGCCATGGCCACCCAATGAGTAATAAGGTTTACCTTAAATGAACCTATAATCATATGTTACCATACACTAAAATCTCTATGTTACAAAATCCCAATTCGAGCTAGAGTCATGGTTTATGTCAAACCCCATTTGCTATGAATATTATGTTCTCTTTTAATTCTAGTTCTTGATTAAAAAGTTTTTCTCATCAGAAACTCTTTTTTGATTAAATCTATCTGTCCTGGCCTGGAACTTGAAATATCAAGAACAATTAAATGAATATAGGATTTTATCCCTATTTACTTAGAGGAACAGATTCCATCTTGATCAACACATACCTCCATATATAACTAGTAGAAGCCAACACATGCCCATATACCCATACATAGTACAAGTATGAAAGCAGTATCAAACTCAAACCACCTATATACAAGATAACTGTGCTATTTCAGGTCTAAAAATTATATGCACTGATATGATTTATGACAATACATTGACAAGAGTAAACTCTATGTGCTTGTCATAAGTGTCACTGGTTCGACCTACTTATCATTTATAAGTGCATATCATGTTTGTCATATGGCATGAGACTCACCATTCCATCTTATTTATATCTGTTGACACCATATTTTGGTCGATCCTTGAAATCAGAAGACTTAGAAATCGATCTCTAATGCCAAATCCACATGCCATTCAATCACATTTTCGATCTCTCTGTCAGACAACCACATTTCCGATCTCTCCTCAGAAGGAATCGAATCAATACTAAGTCCCCATATCATTTAAAGCCTCACCGATCTCTCAAACCAATTGTCAAGTTCCCTGATCAGTCAATTATATTTCCGATCTTTCTTGACAAACGAGATTGAACTAACATTAGGCCTTCGTGCCACCAGTCTTATTACCGATCTCTCATTTAAAAGTTTGGGAATAATAAAGTTAAGGTTTCGATCCGTTTTAATGATGATCCCGATCTTAAGTGTTCAAGTCAAATTTCCAATTTTAATCAAGTCCTGTTTAGCATTGGTTCCCTGCCGATCTCATGCTTATTGTGTTTTCCGACCTCTTACAGTTAGATCAATAATCACTTTTAGTTGTTGTTTTAATATGCTCAGATAATCAAGTGCTTATGCAATTTAGAGATTTTCCGATCACATCCATTTATTAAACAAAAGGGGAACCTTCATTTCATTTAAAATTTGTACAAGTCATTCGGCTGGAGGATCACCCCCAGCCTGATCTACATTTTGCTCGCTTCGTCTCTCACCCTCAGCCTCCTCCTCACTATCCTCACCTTCGTCCTGGGGAGCCAGATCTACCATCCAAGAGAAGTCCTCCTCGGGATAATGCTTCCTGAGTTCGGCTAAAAGGTCCCTATGGGCGTTCACATAAGCACCGGCCTCCTTGTCATCACCTCTTCTTCCTTTGCTTTAAGTTTGTCAGCAAGGTGGGCGACATCGGCTCGGAGTGCTCGAGCGTCTTCAAGAATAGGAGCTTGCTCGGCAAGCTTGTCTTCGTAGAATTTCATCCACCCCTCAATTTCAGATATGTAGTTTTGGGCGGACGAAAGCTGGGATCGAAGGGAGGCTGCTTCATGACCCACTTTCTCGAGCTCTTGCCTCATGCGATGAGCCTTCTCCCAGACTATATGTTGGTTCACCAGGCTCTCCACACTCAGTCTCATGGTTTGGGTCAGGATGTCATCAATATTGTGCAGGGTTAGCCTATCCCGATCCTCTTGAAGGCAGATGGAGGACCCCAAGACCTTAGCAAAGCCCGGATTATCCAGAACCGTGCGGTTCTTCTCCAGCGAGTGGATTAGGACTTGAGCGCCTCGGGAAAGGGTCCTCACAGCAGGTTGGGAAGGACCCCCTTTCCGCACTTGAAGCAACCGGAGGAGGAGGTGGCGGCTCTTCCTGACGAGGGGGAGATCGGACCACTTCAATATCGGGGATCGGTTGTCCCGAGGGTTGAGACGAGCCTCCTTGCATTTCCCCGGGCTCATGGCTGGGTGTCTGCAGGGCTTCAGCTCGCTTCATCTCCCATACCTTCCGGGAGATCTCTCTCTTCCGCTTCCGGCTCTCATTCTCTTCGTAGAAGTGATCGGCTCGGTGATCGCCGTGACACCGGATAAGTTCGTATGAATCAGGCCGAATGTTATACTCTTGACTGAACGACTGTAGGTCGGTTTCTTGAAGGATAGAGGGCAGCTCGTCCATGGGGAGGTTTTCTCTCCCTGAAGAATGTGTTTGCCTCGAGGGCGCTGCTCGACCTCGGGCTGGAATGGAGGTCCTAGGAGGCTCAGGTCGCTCGCTTGGTCCGATCACCTCAACTTCATCAGACGACCACGAGATCTGAACGGAAAGAGGGCTTGCCGCTCTCTGACCATCGGCGCCGTTCATTTTCAAGGAAAGGAGGAATTTTAAACTGAAAGAATGATTAAAACCCTTACCGGAGTGTGATCGGTGTCGGAAGAACTTGAGAAATGAGAGAATTTATGGAATTGTTTGCGAGAGGTCGAAAATGACATAAGGAAACAAATGGCTGACCCATCCCCTATTTATACTCGTCCGAGCATTTAATGCTCACGGTGTCCCAAGCATTGCATCGGTTAGCGGGATTAGCCAGCCTTTTCTGACACGTCTCACGAATATTCCGAAAATTCCCTAAGGAGTTTGGCCAGTAAGAGATCGGCAATTTGAGATAGATATTTCGAATCACAGATCGGTTAAGGGTCATTTAAATTAAGAGTCGGATCGGGTAAATACTTCAGAGATCGGAAAATAACCAATACAATAATAATAAAATGATAATTGACAAAATAAAAATTTTATTTCCAAAAGGTCGGATTACATCATTTGGGCGATCTCTAGAGATCGGATTACAGTAAAAGTCGGATTACATCATTTGGGCGATCTCTAGATCGGATTACATTAAGGGTCTGATTACATCATAAGGGCGATCTTTAGAGATCGGTGGAACATCCTATCTAAAAGGCCTATGTCAAAGCCTAGTCTCGTGGCTGAGTCAAAAGATGTGTTTGACCAGGAGACCGGCTGTTGACATCGGATAGATGTACAGCTTAGATGGGGGGACTATGACTCTCATGAGAATGAGAGAGGTCGTCATCAAAGTTACCGCTCGAAACCGAGCCGCTGTCGGAACACCCAGTGTGGTGAAGAGCCAGATGAACGTCAAGGGGCAGTCACCGATGTTAAGGGGAATATTAGCATGCAACAGCTTGGCGACTCCACTGGGGACATTTGACTTTTCTTCAACCCCGGCCCAGAGGTCCAAAAGCAGATTTAATTTTATGTTCCTATAAACTAGAATTATATTTAGATAGGTACAATTTACGAAATTCGAAAACCTTAATCTATTAATGTTTGTTATTTCTAACCGCTTTGTTTATTTTTGTTTTATATCCTACAGCATTCTTCGTCTAAAAAGGAAAAATAGAAAAACTCCCCCATATTGGGAAGAGGTAAAGGTGTCCCTTCACACACTGAGCACTCACGCAAAGTCCTCACACACTTCAGCCCTATACCCGGGCTTTCTTATCCCTTTTAGGAAATAGGAGGGGGTCATGTAGCGGTACCCGTGGGTTTTACCCCGTTAGTATCCGTGAAGGCTTCTGCTCAGATTGAAACTTGTTCTATTTACTGTGATACCCGTGGAATTCTCCCGTTAGTATCATGGTGATAGAATGGGGCTCTACTGTTCGTAGTAGGGGCAATCCGGGAACCTGTGGCTTTTAGAAAATTAGACCTTGAGCTAAACTGTCACAATAGCTGGAAGCTGTAGCAAACTACCTCGTAAGATAGAATTATCCAACTAGGTAGCACCAACCCGGTACCAAGACTCTCCCTATTTTAGGACAAAAGGGGCATACTTACTCTTACCCTATTTTGCTTATGTTTTATTTTTATTTTTGAGGGTAATCTTGAATTATACTGTTAAGGAAACTTACACACTTTCCTACTTTGATAAATGTGTGGGTGTCACTCTGCCAACAGTATAATTCAAAACTACCTGAATTTACCCTGCTAACTAGTCTTCCCTGCAGGCATCGCCCAATTAAGGTCTGTAAAAGGATAAGCATCATTTTAACATGGCATCCTCGAGTCAGTCGGCAGAAGGAGTTCAGAATGCTAAACCGTGGCTCGAACCCCCTCATAGTTCAGTGCCCCCACAAAGCAATGTCACCAGGGGACATACTAGCTTATTACCTCCATTGGACTTGAGCAAAGTTGAGGTTAAAATGAACAGTCTCGAGGGTTTGTCTAATAGTTGGAGGTCACTTCCCGATCAGGTCAAAGCACAATTTGAGAAGAGATATGGGAGGATTGCAACCTTGATACGAGTTAAAGTTCAAGTCTCGGCATTAAAGGCCATGTTGTCAGTCTGGGATCCTAAGTATGGGGTGTTCTCTTTCAATGATATCGATACTGCTCCCACTATGGAAGAATATCAAGCATTGCTAGAAATCCCTTATGCGGCGTAGAATTGGATTTACCTACACCTCGAGCATAGGCAGACCTGGAAACGGTTTGCACGTATTTTGGGTATTCCTCCAGAAGAAGCAAAGGCGAGAGAAACTGTCAAAGGGAACACGCATAGATGGTATTGGACTTATCTCAAGAAGTGGTTGGATCAATGCATCCAAGCTGAACAGTGGGATCAAGCTTCATTGATGCTCGCTTTAGCGATCTACGGCCTGATCTTGTTCCCTGGACCTTCCGGAATCATACCCTGCGGCATTGCGGAAATATTCTGGGCAGTAGAAAAGTAGAGGGTCAATCCGATACCGGCGATTCTTGCAGAGACTTTATTAACCCTCACTTACTGCAGACAACAAGGCAAGGGATCCATTAAGTGCTGTTCTTAATTGTTGCACCTCTGGATCATCAGCCATATGTGTCCTGTGGAGACGAAGGGGTTAACATGGTATCTTGACCAGCCTCTCATCGAGAAAATGACCAGATTGGTAATCAGCCCAAAAGATGAGCCGCAATGGCGAGAACAGATTCTGAGCATCAATAGCCATGACTACTGTTGGAGGAAATTGTGGACGTTGGGTCAACCCATTTTGGTCAGCACAGGGGGCAGTCAATCAGTACCCCTAATTGGAGTGACCGGATATACAAGTTACACTCCGGCATTAGTAATGGGACAGTTCGGCTCAACCCAGTTTAGAATCAACATCAAAGAAAACCACCGAGGTCAGTTCTACCATGAGCTCAATGATGAGGAAGAGCTAAAGATAGCTCGCAGATCCTGGGAAAACATCACCATGATGGAAAGGTCGCCTAAAGGCCCGAGTGCCACGGGCGATTATCTTAAATGGAGGGCTGACAGGGATCAAGAACACTTGACTGCAGATCCAACAAAATTCGAAGACAGCAACCCTCGCCGAAACGTCCTTTCAGAAGAAGATGGTGATCGTTTAGCCGAATCCCTACAAAAGGCAAACACCGAAAACTTGCAACTGCAAGAACAAATAAAACAGTTAGAAGACCAACGGCAGATCCTCAAAAGAAAGGTAAGAAGGCTCAGGGAAGAGGCAAGGGCCGAAAAGATAAGATTTGAAGAGCAAGAAACGCGATGGGAAAGGGAAAAGAGCTCTCTCCAAGCTACGATGAAAGAAGCAGAAGTACAGAATGGCGAACTGCAGGAGAAAATGAAATATCAAGATATACTCATAGAGGAGTATAAACAAGAAAACAAAAAGAAGAAGCTTGAATTGAAGGAACAGGCACAACTTATCAATGACATTCTGAAGGAATGTGCCAAAGAAAGAAAGGAAAAGGAAAGACAAGCCGCTCTCTATCAAGAGCTGAAAGAAAATGTTGACCAGCTGGAGAAAATAATAGCACAGGGGAAACAAGAACTCTTACCCGAATCCGAGTATGCTCTGAAGATGTTTAACCCCGCCAGACAAGAAGAAAGACTTTATGAATATCTCAAAAAATGTCATCTCATTATAAAGAACCTTCCTGAGCCTAGGCCAATGTAAAGAATGCCATGTATGAACTATTCAATTAATGGAATGACTTTGAGCCACTGTTTAGCAAAATTGTGAATGAATAGTATGACTCCCGTAGGTATCCCCTCGTTAGGGTTATGCGAAAAGTTGGAAGCGCCGTATGGACAAGTACCATAGAGGCGTGTTCAATCCAGTCATTCACCATCAGACTATTGAACGATGCCATGATAAAAGTGATGCAATTATCCTTTTGCAGATTTCATTTCTGGCTCTCAAATGCCACCGTATCCTTTGTCCACATCAGGACCCTTTTAATTTTGATTAAAATTCACTAAAAATTTCTTTTTTTTACTTCCTACAGAAAATCAATATTGCTTCAAACAGAGCAAGCCTGACTAGACACGCAGTTCAACCCAGGCGAGTGTACTTAACAAGATCACGAACAAGAAGGTTAATGGAAGACTAGGAACAAGTCCAAAACCTGCAAGGACAAGTATCTGAGCTGAAAGACCAAGTCTCAGAGCTCATGAGACTAATGAGGGAGATGTCCCAAAATAAGCCTGCCTCAGAACCTAACTTGCCACTGCCTCCACCACCTCCTACAACAGTTGATTCCCATTACGCTTCAACCTCTTTTACCTTCCAGCCATCGATCCCGAATCCGATAATCACCGTCAATCCGGCCCCACTAAATAATGACCCACCTTTCTCCTATTATCCAGCTATCTCTAATGCCGAACCATACCCTTCAGTCCTAGTCCCTCCAGTCCACTTCACCCCTCATCTCCCAACTGGGGGAGTATTTCATGCAGTAGGAGAAAATAAGACCAGAGAAAATGAGAAGCTGTCTGCTCTAGAGGAGAGATTGAGAGCAATAGAGGGGCTGAACATGTATGGTTCAGTCGACGTGGCGTCACTGAGATTAGTGCCAGACGTGGTGCCGCCCAAGTTCAAAATCCCGGACTTTGACAAGTACACCGGGAACTTAGACCCCCGTATTCACCTGGCAGCCTACATTGCCAAAATGTCTGCCTTGACAGAAGATGACAGACTTCTCGTCCACTTCTTTCACGAGAGTCTCTCCGAAGTAGCCCTGAGATGGTGCATTCAGTTGGACAAGAGCAAACTGCGCTCCTGGAAGGATTTAGCGGATGCCTTCTTGAAGCAGTATAAATTTAACTGTGATGTGGCCCCCACAAGGAGGGACCTTCAAAACCTGGTGCAGAGAGACAGAAAAAGCTTCAAGGAATATGCCCAAAGATGGAGGGAGAAGGCTGCAGAAGTATATCCTCCAGTGACCGACAATGAACTATGCTCCCTGTTCATCGAGACATTGAAGGCTCCTTACTTCAATTTGATGATTGGAAACACTTCCAACAGCTTCTCGGATATTATCCAAGCTGGTGAGAGGATAGAAGCTAATTTAAGGATGGGACGACTGCAGGAGTTGACTGAGAATCCTGCGAAGAAAACTGCCAGTTTTGGCAAAAATAAGGAGGGTGATGTGCATTCCATCACCCGGCAGAACAATTACTCCCCACTTCCTCAAAATAACTACCGGCCATATCCTTCCCCTCATGGCCAAACCATTGCAAACATTCCACCTCCTTTCCCAAATTATCCACACCCGCGCCCACAGTATCCACCACCTACAAATTACCAACCCATACCGCCTCCTCCACCTACCCAACCCAGACCACCTCAAAATAACCCGAGACCACTAAGAAATCCTGATCCACCCCTTCCCCTTCCACTCAGCGAAATATACCGATACCTCGTCGGTATAAACCAGATAGTATCGGTTCCCCTTGACCCAATTCAGCCACCATACCCCAGGTGGTATGATGCATCTGCCCGGTGTGAGTATCATGGAGGGGCACAAGGGCACTCTACTGATAATTGTGGGGCACTCAGAGGGAGAGTGCACGCCCTAATCAGGAATGGGTGGTTGAAGATTGAGGGAAATGGTTCCCTCTCCAATGTTACCTCAAACCCGTTGCCCAATCATAATGTGGGCAATGGTGTAAATATGATAGACTCAGATGGAGAAGGGTTAACCCCAGAGGTAGATGAGCTGATTCCTCACTTTGAGGAAATTTTTAGAATGGCAGTAAGGGAAGGTTACCTCCACCCTCAAGCCCCAGAACCTGAGGTTGAAACGGGATGCCCCTATCATGGAGGAGTAGCTGGTTATGAGCCGTAAAATTGTGAAGAGTTTAAGCAAGAGGTTCAGAACTTACTGTCCCTCAAGGTCTTGAGATGCCAGACAAGGTCGAAGATGGAAGGGGGAGTGAACACAGCTAGATTCAGCCAAAATGCTTCCACCTCTAAACCCAGAATCACCTTCTCACCCCCAGCAGCCTCACCACCAGTGACAATTATCCAAGCCTCGCCTCAGCTCCCTGTCACAAACACCCATGCCATACCCTGGAACTATAATTTCCAGGTTTTCACCCAAGAAGCATCAAGCAGCACACCAGCTCCTAGCCTTGCCTCACCTTCAGTACCTCCTAAACCATGCTTCACTCCTCACGAGCATTTCAAGATGACTTACGCTGGACCTTCTGATAGTACTACTCCCCAAGCTAATCCTCAGCCCGTCACTGCCACGAAATCCTCCCCACCCGAGCAAGAAGTCGAGTTTATAACTCGAAGTGGGAGATGTTACGGGTATGAAGAGAAAGAAAAGAAGAGAGGGAAAGTAAAAATGGGAGAGCCCCAAGAGAATACAGGAGAGGAGGTTGAGAGAATGGTGAGAGGAGAACCCGCCGGGTCGAACGAAGAAGAGGAGCTGCTGCTTCAAATAATAAAGCAAAGCGAGTATGATGTGGTGGAATAGTTGAGGAAGACACCTGCCCGAATTTCACTATTGTCACTAATTTTGAGCTCAGAGGTACATCGTCAAGCCCTGCAGAAAATTCTGGATCAGGCCTTTGTGAACCCCGACAACACACCGACGCAGTTTGAGAAGATAGTGGGACAAATCCAGGCAACCAGTTTTGTCACCTTTTCTGAAGAAGAGATAGACCCTGGAGGCTTAGCACACACTAAGGCTCTACATGTGACGGTAAAATGTAAAGGTTGCATAGTGGCTAAGGTCCTTATTGATAATGGAACCGCACTCAATGTACTGCCTAATGCCACCCTGGCTAGGCTGCCGGTTGACCGGTCCAATATACGTCAGAGTGCTATGGTGGTAAGAGCCTTTGACGGTACAAGAAGAGAAGTGCTAGGAGACATTGACTTGCCCCTCCAAATTGGCGCATGCACCTTCAACGTCATATTCCAAGTGATGAATATTGAACATGACTATACTATGTTGCTGGGGAGGCCTTGGATCCATTCAGTGAATGCCGTTCCTTCAACTTTGCACCAGAAGATAAAGTACATTATGGACGGCAAAATCATCACTGTGAGAGGGGAAGAAGCCATATTGGTCACCAAGCCACAATCACTTCCTTATGTGGAAGCTGCTGAGGAATCGTTGGAAAGCTCCTTCCAAGCCCTCGAATTACAAGAAACCATCTCAAGAAATGAAGGGGCTATGGCTATGGTAGCCAAGGTGATGTCGAGAAATGGGCATGAAGAGGGCAAAGGGTTAGGCGCTGCATTGGAAGGGATTGTTGAACCTATACCGGCTATCCAGAAGGTAGGCAGTTGCGGTTTGGGTTATGAGGAGGACACCCTCATGGATGGGCGATTCTGGATGAGAAATCAACTTCGGGGTCAAAGATTTGATCAGAAAATTGGGAGGATGAAGGTAGTCCCGAGAATCATGGAGGTTTTTACTAAACCGGTCATTGAAAATCCGGCAGAGGTTGTAGAATCACCCGATGAACCATCCATCGATGTTATCCACTTGGATTCCTTGTATGAGGCTTTGGTCTTGCCAATAGCTGAGGGGCAAGAGCTGGACAACTGGACAGCAGAGGACATCCCTGTACTTAATTTCGAGTAAAGTACTTTTGGTTATCTACACTTGATCATTTTGTCCATAGTGGCAAGTGTAATATTGTAAATGGACTCTTTTCTTATGTCATAAATGTTAATAGCGCATTTTATATCCGATTCTCTTTTTCTTTCCTTTTGAAAATCATTCTTATAATATATTCCATTTTCGTTCATTCAGGACCATTCATCAATTAGCACCTAATAATTCAATAGACTCAGAAATTCCTCTGGTTAATTTTGAAATCCCCATAACTGCCATTACTTCAAATGATTCTGAGGTGGAACTCACAGAGGAAATGGATGAAAGAGATGAACCTTCCCTAGTGCCTTGTGGAGACGAAATGCACGCCATAAACTTAGGCACAGAAGAAGTAAAAAGGGAACTTAAGGTTATGGAGAGTGAAGAATTAGAAGATATGATCAGTTTGCTCAGGGAATTCCTAGACGTATTTTCCTGGAGCTATGATGACATGATTGGTTTGGACCCTCATATAGTGACGCACAAAATTCCCCTAATCCCGGGGACAATCCCGGTAAAGCAGAAATTAAGAAGAATGAATCCTGACACACTGCTCAAAGTTAGGGATGAGGTCAAGAAACAGTATGATGCTGGGTTCCTGGAAGTAGTCAAATATCCCCAATGGATAGCTAACGTTGTCCCAGTAATGAAGAAGGACGGGAGAGTCAGGGTGTGCGTTGATTACAGGGATCTTAATAAAGCGAGCTTGAAAGATGATTTCCCTCTCCCTCACATTAATGTGTTAGTAGACAATGCTGCGGGATTGGGCAGGTGTTCGTGTATCGATGGGGCATCGGGGTATAACCAAATCCCCATGGATGAGGAAGACAAGGAGAAAACTGCTTTTATCACTCAATGGGGAGTATTTTGCTACCGGGTCATGCCTTTTGGGTTAAAGAATGCTGGCGCCACCTAGCAACGCGCTATGGTCACATTATTCCACGATATGATGCATAAAGAAGTGGAGATGTACGTGGATGATATGATCATCAAGTCTAGGGAAGGAGAAAGCCATGTGCAGGTGCTGAGGAAAGTGTTCGAGAGGCTCAGAAAGTATCAGCTGAAACTGAACCCTGCCAAATGCGTATTCAGGGCTAGATCTGGGAAGTTGTTGGGATTCATAGTGAGCGAGAAAGGAATAGAAGTAGATCCAGATAAAGTTCGAGCTATTCAAGAGATGCCATCCCCAAAAACAGAAAGGGAGGTGCGCAGTTTTCTGGGGATGTTGAATTACATATCGAGGTTTATTTCCAACCTCACTGCTAAAGCTGAGCCTATTTTCAGACTACTTCGAAAGAACAACTCCACTCAATGGGATTCAGTTTGCCAAGAGGCTTTCGAGAAAATTAAGCAGTACCTGTCAAACCCACCAGTATTGGTTCCTCCGGTGGCAGGAAGACCATTGGTTCTATATATGGCAGTCCAACAAAGCTCAATGGGATCTGCTTTGGGGCAACATGATGATATCGGCCGTAAGGAGAGGGCTATTTATTACTTGAGCAAAAAATTCAATGATTGTGAGTCTAGGTACTCTTTCCTAGAGAAAACTTGCTGCGCGTTAGCTTGGACAGCAAATCGCCTCAAACACTACATGCTGAATCATAAGACGTGGCTCATCTCCAGAATGGATCCTATTAAGTATGTATTCGAAAGCTCATTCATGCCAGGAAGGGTAGCTAAATGGCAAGTCATACTCTCCCAATATGATATTGTCTATATGACCCGAAAAGCAGTCAAAGGTAGCGTGATCGCTGATCTCCTAGTAGAAAACCCTATCCAGGATTATGAAGCTCTGGATTTTGAGTTCCCTGATAAGCATATTAACGAAGTAGACTGCGAAGAAGAAGAGCCAGCAGATGTATGGGAAATGTATTTTGACGGAGTTGTCAATTTGTCTAGTAATGGAATCGGAGCTGTGTTGGTATCCCCGGAGGGGAAACACTTCCCGATAGCTATCAAGTTGAGATTTGACTGCACCAACAACGTCGCAGAATACAAAGCTTGTGTGATGGGGTTGCAGGCTGCCATCGAAATGAAAGTCAGGAAGTTGGAGGTATATGGAGACTCAGCCCTGATCATTTATCAAGTCAAAGGAGAATGGCAAACTAAGGATCCGAAGCTAATCCCATATCAGAAGTACTTGCTGGAGTTGATTAAGAAATTCGAAGAAATCTCTTTCACTCACCTCAATCGAGATAAGAATCAATTTGCAGATGCCTTAGCCACCCTGGCTGTTATGGCCCAAATGGAAGAAGGGCAGACGACTCAGGTATTAAAGATTAAGGCAAGGAGTGAACCAGCATACTGCTTCATGATCGAGGAAGAACCCGATGGTAAACCTTGGTATCATGACATCCTGGTCTACATCAGAACCAGAGAATTCCCTCCAGGGGCAAGCAGAAATGAAAGGAGAATGATCCAGAGATTAGCGCTGGGATACTTCCCCAGTGGAGAAATTCTATACAAGAGGAGCTCCAACGGCGAATTATTGAGGTGCGTGGATGCAAGAGAAGCAAAGAGGATCCTTTTCGAGACTCATGAGGGAAATTGTGCAACCCATGCCAATGGGCATATGATGGCTAAGCAAATCATGAGACGAGGATATTTTTGGACTACCATGGAAAAGGATTGCGTCGAGTATTTCCGAAAGTGCCATAAGTGTCAAATCTACGCGGATCCGATAAATGTTCCGCCTCACCAATTGTTCAACCTCGTTTCACCATGGCCTTTCGCAATGTGGGGCATCGATGTGATTGGTCCCATCAACCTTAAGGCATCCAATGGGCATAGATTTATCTTGGTAGCTATCGATTATTTCTCTAAATGGGTCGAAGCGACATCATATGCCCATATTACACAGAACACATTTCTCAAATTCCTCAGAAATAACATCATCTGCCAGCATGGCCTCCCCAATAAAATCGTCACTGACAACGCCAAGAATTTAAATGGTCCGAAGATTTAGAAATTATGTGATCAATACAAATTCGACATCTCAATTCCTCACCATACCATCCCCAGATGAATGGAGCAGTGGAAGCCGCAAACAAAAATCTCAAGAGAATAATCCGGAAAATGACAGTCACTTATAAGGATTGGCATGATATGCTTTCCTACGCCCTTCACGCATACCGGACTTCTGTAAGGACATCAACTGGGGGAACCCCATACTCACTGGTTTACGGGATGGAAGCTGTACTACCTATTGAGGTAGAAATTCCTTCTCTAAGAATTCTGAAAGAATTAGGGATTGATGAGTCGGAATGGATCCAGCCAAGGTTGGACCAATTAAACTTGCTAGATGAAAAGAGGCTGGCGGCGGCATGTCACGAGCAGTTATACCAAAGAAGAATGGCCAGGGCATTTAACAAAGGGGTTTGCCCACGTGAATTCCAACCAGGGGACCTAGTCCTGAAGAAAGTGCATCCGAATCAAAACGATCCCCGGGGTAAATGGTCACCAACCTACGAGGGACCCTATGTGGTTAAAAAAGCATTTTCTGGTGGGACATTGATCTTGACCCACATGGACGGCGAAGAATTTCCAAGACCTGTGAATGCCGACACCGTCAAAAGATACTACGCCTGAAAAAAAAAAAAAAAAAAAGGGGAAGGGGTGAAAACCCGAAAGGGCGCTCTTAGCAAAATGTGTGAAAGAAAGCAAAAACTCTGGAAGGGCACTTTCTGCAAAATGAGTGAGGGACAAAAACCCGAAAGGGCGTCCTGAAAGAGCAAGAAAAAAAAAAAATGTAGGGGTGAAAACCCGAAAGGGCATCCCAAGAACCAAAAGGGAGAAATAAGGAACGGGGCATGAAACCAAGGATGGAAAGAAACCCTCATGGCATGAGACTTCAGAGTACTGGAAATAATGGCAGTTAAGGGACTTCAAAGCTAACTACAAGGAATATGTGAGATCTATCCTTGTACCCTTTTTCCTTTGAAACTCTACCTTTGTTTCTTAAAACCATAATAAAGTCATACTTTATTCACTTTGCTTTTATCTTTCCCGTATACTCACTCTTTAATATTATCCTTCTTCAATCTCTTTATTTAATGTGCTATTAATCAGTTAAAATTTTGCCATAAGATTAGGATTTGAAAATAGATAACCTCACGTACTTTACTATCAGATTTGTAGGGAATGGCCTAAAAAAAAAAAAAAAAAACTAGAGGTGAAAACCTGGAAGGGTGCTTCTAGTCAAATGGACGAAAAGAAAGTGAAAACCCGCAAGGGCGCTTTTCGCAAAATAAGAAGAAACTCAAGAACAGAAAAGGGGCATCCGAAGAAAGGAGGTCGTAGGTCAAGTCTTGTAACTCGTCCTCCATTAATCATTGGCCTTCGGGATCCTGTTAAGTACACTTCATCGGGGAAGAACTTCTCGTGTCGGGAATATACTTGCTTTGTAAGTTGATTTTAATTTTCCTGCATTTAAATTTCCTGTCAATCAACCTCTGGTTCCTTGATCTAAGTTGATTTTAATTTTCCTGCATTTAAATTTCCTGTCAATCAACCTCTGGTTCCTTGATCTAAGTTGATTTTAATTTTCAGCATTTAAATTTTTTGTTATCAACCTCTGGTTTCTTGATCTAAGTTGATTTTAATTTTCAGCATTTAAATTGCCTGTTATCAACCTCTGGTTCCTTGATCTAAGTTGATTTTAATTTTCAGCATTTAAATTTTCTGTTATCAACCTCTGGTTCCTTAATCTAAGTTGATTTTAATTTTCAGCATTTAAATTTCCTGTTATCAACAACTGGTTCCTTGATCTAAGTTGATTTTATTTTTCAGCATTTAAATTTCCTGTCATCAACCTCTGGTTCCTTGATCTAAGTTGATTTTAATTTTTAGCATTTAAATTTCCTGTCATCAACCTCTGGTTCCTTGATCTAAGTTGATTTTAATTTTCAGTATTTAAATTTCCTGTTATCAACCTCTGGTTCCTTGATCTAAGTTGATTTTAATTTAAATTCCCTGCCATCAACCCCTGGTTCCTTGATCCAAGTTGATTTTAATTTTCTAGCATCTTAAATTCCCGTTACCAATCTCTAAGTCACTAACCTAAGTAGGTCTTAATTTCCTAACCTTGTTTTTGAATTTCCACGCTTCAATTCCCAAATCGCCCAAAATATGGGTCGGAAATCTTTACATAATTCCTACACGGGAAAATTTTTCCCTTCAATAGAAATTATGTAAAGAGGGGCAGCTGTCGACACCATATTTTGGTCGATCCCTAAAATCAGAAGACTTAGAAATCGATCTCCAATGCCAAATCCACATGCCATTCAATCACATTTCCGATCTCTCTGTCAGACAACCACATTTCCGATCTCTCCTCAGAAGGAATCGAATCAATACTAAGTCCCCATATCATTTAAAGCCTCACCGATCTCTCAAACCAATTCTCAAGTTCCCTGATCAATCAATTATATTTTCGATCTTTCTTGACAAACGAGATTGAACCAACATTAGGCCTTCGTGCCACCAGTCTTATTGCTGATCTCTCATTTAAAAGTTTGGTAATAATAAAGTTAAGGTTTCGATCCAGTTTAATGATGATCCCGATCTTAAGTGTTCAAGTCAAATTTCCAATTTTAATCAAGTCCCGTTTAGTGTTGGTTCCCTGCCGATCTCATGCTTATTGTGTTTTCCGACCTCTTACACTTAGATCAATAATCACTTTTAGTTGTTGTTTTAATATGCTCAGACAATAAAGTGCTTATGCAATTTAGAGATTTTCCGATCACATCCATTCATTAAACAAAAGGGGAACCTTCATTTCATTTAAAATTTGTACAAGTCATTCGGCTGAAGGATCACCCCCAGCCTGATCTACATTTTGCTCGCTTCCTCTCTCACCCTCAGCCTCCTTCTCACTATCCTCACCTTCGTCCTGGGGAGCCAGATCTACCATCCAAGAGAAGTCCTCCTCGGGATAACGCTTCCTGAGTTCGGCTAAAAGGTCCCTATGGGCGTTCACATAAGCGCCGGCCTCCCTTGTCATCACCTCTTCTTCCTTTGCTTTAAGTTCATCAGCGAGGTGGGCGACATCGGCTCGGAGTGCTCGAGCCTCTTCAAGAATAGGAGCTTGCTCGGCAAGCTTGTCTTCGTAGAATTTCATCCGCCCCTCAATTTCAGATATGTAGTTTTGGGAGAACGAAAGCTGGGATCGGAGGGAGGCTGCTTCATGACCCACTTTCTCGAGCTCTTGCCTCATGCGATGAGCCTTCTCCCGAACTATATGTTGGTTCACCAGGCTCTCCACACTCAGGCTCATGGTTTGGGTCAGGATGTCATCAATATTGTGCAGGGTCAGCTTATCCCGATCCTCCCGAAGGCAGATGGAGGACCCCAAGACCTTAGCAAAGCCCGGATTCTCCCGAGCCGTGCGGTTCTTCTCCAGCGAGTGGATTAGGACTTGAGTGCCTCGGGAAAGGGTTCTCTTAGCAGGTTGGGAAGGACCCCCTTCCGCACTTGAAGCAACCGGAGGAGGAGGTGGCGGCTCTTCTTGACGAGGGGGAGATCGAACCACTTCAATATCGGGGATCGGTTGTCCAGAGGGTTGAGACGAGCCTCCTTGCATTTCCCCGGGCTCATGGCTGGGTGTCTGCAGGGCTTCAGCTCGCTTAATCTCTCGTACCTTCCGGGAGATCTCTCTCTTCAGCTTCCGACTCTCCTTGGAACCCTCACCACCTGCCATACCTGCACAAAGAAAAAGTCAGTGAGTTCGCTAAGGGTTCAGAGATATAGAAAGTACCGAAGCCGAGGTCAGAGAGCTGAAGCCCGCGATCTTGGCCGGTGACCGGCTGCATAGTCCAATGATGCAGTTCGGCTGTCACTGCGTCTAAACATGAGTACTTCTGTCGAGCCGCCTGATCTTTCAGTTCCATCACCATTAGGCCCTCTTCCCTATTCAAGGTGATCCGCTTCGAAAGCACGGGACCCTGGTGCAGCCAGCTGTGTGGGAAACCCTCAAAGCCGTTCGGAATTTTGCTCCTCAGGATAAAGAAGCGATTCTTCCAATTCTTCAGGGAGGAGGGTAGATCGGCAAAGAGCCCGCAATGTGGCTTCGCCTGAAAAAACTAGTACTCGTCGTCCTTTCGATGAGTCAGTCTATGTAGTTCGGCGAACACCTTAGCTGTAGGACTGATTCCCTTAGCCCGGCAGAGGCCTCTGAAGGCTACCAAGATCTGCCATGAGTTCGGGTGAACTTGGGCTATGCACACTTGGTGAAATTTTAGAACTTCCTTGAAGAAGTCGTCAAGAGGGAACTGCAGCCCGGCTTTTAATTGTTCTTCGTATACCATGATCATATCATTCTCTTCGAAGAAGTGATCGGTTCGGTGATCGCCGTGACACCGGATAAGTTCGTATGAATCAGGCCGAATGTTATACTCTTGACTGAATGACTGTAGGTCGGTTTCTTGAAGGATGGAGGGCAGCTCGTCCATGGGGAGGTTTTCTCTCCCTGAAGAATGTGTTTGCCTTGAGGGCGCTGCTCGACCTCGGGCTGGAATGGAGGTCCTAGGAGGCTCAGGTCGCTCGTTTGGTCCGATCACCTCAACTTCATTAGATGACCACAAGATCTGAATGGAAGGAGGGCTTGCCGCTCTCTGACCATCGGCGCCATTCATTTTCAAGGAAAGGAGGAAATTTAAACTGAAAGAAAGATTAAAACCCTTACCGGAGTGTGATCGGTGTCGGAAGAACTTGAGAAACGAGAGAATTTGTGGAATTGTTTGCCAGAGGTCGAAAATGACATAAGGAAACAAATGGCTGAACCATCCCCTATTTATACTCGTCCGAGCATTTAATGCTCACGGTGTCCCAAGCGGCGCATCGATTAGCGGGATTCGCCAGCCTTTTCTGACACGTCTCACGAATATTCCGGAAATTCCCTAAGGAGTTCGGCCAGTAAGAGATCGGCGATTTGAGATAGATATTTCGAATCACAGATCGGTTAAGGGTCATTTAAATTAAGAGTCGGATCGGGTAAATACTTCAGAGATCGGAAAATAACCAATACAATAATAATAAAATGATAATTGACAAAATAAAAATTTTATTTCCAAAAGGTCGGATTACATCATTTGGGCGATCTCTAGAGATCGGATTACATTAAAAGTCGGATTACATCATTTGGGCGATCTCTTGATCGGATTACATTAAGGGTATGATTACATCATAAGGGCGATCTTTAGAGATCGGTGGAACATCCTATCTAAAAGGCCTATGTCAAAGCCTAGTCTCGTGGCTGAGTCAAAAGATGTGTTTGACCAGGAGACCGGCTGTTGACATCGGATAGATGTACAGCTTAGATGGGGGGACTATGACTCTCATGCGAATGAGAGAGGTCGTCATCAAAGTTACCGCTCGAAACAAAGCCGCTGTCGGAACACCCAGTGTGGTGAAGAGCCAGATGAACGTGAAGGGGCAGTCACCGATGTTAAGGGGAATATTAGCAGTCTTCTCGGCCGAAATCAGTTCGCCGATTATATCGGTCGAACGACTTGAGATCGACACGATCGAGGTCCTCGATCCAGGTCGGTAAATTAGTCCGGTTCTCTCACTGCCATCAAAAGAAGTTATCATAATTCCCCGATCACCAGGATCATAAATTTTCAGGATAGGAACAAAGAGGGCAACCAGAAAAAGATCAAAAGAGGTTATTATGTCCGGGATTGTTGCCGGAGCAGCTAGAACAAGAAAAGTGAGGAGGAAAGGGGAGAAAATCAACTGCGGTAGGTTTTCCTGTTGAAGGTATATATAGAGGAGGTCCGACCATTTATTGCTAAGCAGAAAATGAAGCGGACACCTCGGGAATCGAAGGAAATAAATGTTTTGACTGAGCCGGACCAGATACAGGAGAATACTGGAGTAGGAGAGATCGGGAGAAAGGTCTGGCATGAAGGATCGGAAAAGGGATCGTGTTGGAAAGATCAGAAAAGAGGAGAGATCGGAAAACAAGGAGAATAAGACAACTTCCAATAACTGTCGTCATAATCAGAGCCGAGGTAGTTAAAGCGTTGCAGACGAGATCTCCACCGCACGCCTGAAAATCGCCCACATTACTGACAGATGCCAGAGTATGTCATGACAGTCCTGTACATTCCAATCTCCACCGTTGATCTCGCTTGTAAGGATGAGCCCGGAGCCCTTAGATCAAAAGAGAAGACGACAAGACCGGCGTCTTTTTTTCCCAGCCCTCGGATCGCCCTGGACAAGAAAATTTGGGACCCTCAGATTAAAAGAGAAAAAGGACAAATATTCTGAAAATGATCTCAGCCGTTCATTTTGATTCTCTTTAATTCTCAAGCATCCGATCATGTCCTTTAAAATCCAAACCCTCCATCTCCCTCAAGGAAAATCCTGACCCTTCATGGGAAGCGCCCGGTCCCTATAA
This sequence comes from Hevea brasiliensis, assembly GCF_030052815.1. NCBI lineage: Eukaryota > Viridiplantae > Streptophyta > Magnoliopsida > Malpighiales > Euphorbiaceae > Hevea > Hevea brasiliensis. The sequence goes on from NC_079495.1 coordinate 87,647,357, forward strand.
ATACCTGCATGAAAACTGTAGCGAGGGACGGACGAAAAAAAGGTGGTGACTATAGTGGAAGGACTCTGAAACTTAATTCAGTTCATTACTCTGCTATTTTTGAGCTTTCATAAGAAAAACTTTTGAAACCAGTTTTCTGAAGTATTTTTTTGCAAAGGGATTTTTGAATACCGAAACTCTTCATTTTCAGTTCGTTCATTATCCTGTGACACTCTCACTTTCTGTCTTTGTTATCTTTATTTCCATTCCCGTTGTCCAAGCTCAACTTCATTCAAACTCGGTTATTTTGACCTGACTGCATTTTAGCAAAGTATCCTTCATTTCAAGGCGAACCTTAGTCCTCCGGCTATCAACCCGCAGTCCTATTACGTTTTGTGATTCCGTAGTTAGTTTAGTAGATTCGGCTCCCTACAGGTGAGTGCTTATATCGCTGCTTTATCAAATGCTCATTTTATTTTACGTATTTCCTTTATTTTTATGTTTGTAATTTTCACCAAGTTTATACTGCTTTAAAAAATGCGAAGAAGGTCATTCTCGAGTTTACTTCTTTGTTAATCAGTCCATTCTTTTGTTAATCTTTGTTACTTCTAAATGCAAGAGTTCTAGTCCCGAGTAGCGTATAAGTAGTTGGATAAAATGTAGGTAACTGTATCTTAAGCGTTTCTTTAAAATAATAGAAGGTCTGAATAACAAGTCAGGAAAATAGTAAAGTTGAATAACTAGACTAACACAGAAGATAATTGGGTAAAACGTCATAAGGCGGAATAAAACCAAATCTAAGATAAATAAATGAAATAGATCGGGTATCAAAAGGTACTGGTAAGGCGACCACATAGGAGGTCGGAAAATTCAGTCTAGTATCCCCTGTCTAGTCACAAGGTACCAATGAGTTAAAAGAAGCCTTATTCCGATCCCCGGCATCTTTGAATGCCAGAACCCTTAGTTTTAGGCTCTTGTGATGTGTAGCTGTAATCAAATTTCGAGAGGTCGGAAAAGTCCTTATCCGACTCCTATTAAAATAAAAGAGATCGGCGGAGAGTTCTTATCCGATTCTCAACCAGAATTTTAGCAAACGTTTAAAAGAGATCGGAGGAGAGTTCTTATCCAATCCTCAATCCATAATTTTAATAAATATTTAAAAGAGATCGGAAGAGAGTTCTTATCCGATTCTCAATCCAAAAAAATTCTAATTTTAACCTAAAAGAGATCGGGGGAAAGTTCTTATCCGATCCTCAGTCCATAATTTTAACAAATATTTAAAAGAGATCGGAGGAGAGTTCTTATCCGATTCTCAATCCAAAAACTCTAATTTTAACCTAAAAGAGATCGGAGGAGAGTTCTTATCCGATCTCCAATCGAAATTTTAATTTAAAAGAGATCAAAGGAGAGTTCTTATCCGATTCTCAAATCGAATTCTAATAAATATGCAAAATGACCCCTTAAACAAAACTGATACGCAACAGTAACTCACTAAGGGTCGACTCATTTATTTATGTATCTAGGTAACCCGAATTGGTGAAAAATCAAATATTCCCTTTTACCAAGAGGATTAACATCTCCGTTCGAACCTCCTAACTATCAATTCTAGTTTATAAAGAGCTTGAAGTTAAATATGCTTACCCTCATTGAGGGACGAGGTGGGGTGCCTAACACCTTCCCCACCCGTTCATGGAACCCGAACCTAGAATCTCTGTTTTTGAAGTGGTTTCATTTTAATTTATTTTCGCAAATGGTTTTCTTTAATTTCCCTCAAAATTAAAGTGGCGACTCCTCACTCTTTCCCACTTCGGTGAGTGTTCGTCCAGGTGACCGCAAAACACCTTGCGACAATATCTCATATAAATAACTTGGGAACAAACATGAATACAATCTTTCTGGATAAGTCATATCCTTATTGTGAAGTATCCTCGATTGTGAACCTATTTATGATACTTTGTGCTAGAAATACTGTCACTCATATTCTTAACAACTTAAGATTAGAATTTCTAACAAAATATCAATGGACCTTTGCTATTACACATAAATATATTATGTAAACGAAAAAGTAAAAATTCCTTTTAATAATAAAAACACGTACAAGATACATACTAAATGATATGCTCTAGGGCATACTACTAACAATCTCCCACTAGCACTAGAGCCATTCATTACAATACCTTAGACCCATCTTCTCAAGATGTCGGTCTAACTGTGCTTGTGACAAAGGCTTAGTGAATGGATCAGCTGGATTTTTCAGCTGATGCTATTTTCTGCATGGCTATATTGCCTTGCCCAACTATCTCTCTGATAATGTGATAGCGCCTTTCTATGTGTTTGGATTTCTAGTGAGACCGAGGTTCCTTATATCCAAATAGCTTCTTTTGTAGCATTTGATGCAGCAAAATACTCAGCCTCGGTAGTGGAATCTGCAGTCATACCCTGTTTGGAACTGTTCCAACTGACTGCACTTCCATTACAAATGAACACATACCCAGAGGTAGACTTTCTATCATCGATATCTGATTGGAAATTAGAATCAGTATGACCATCCAATTGCAAGTCACCACCTCCATATATTAAGAATAAATCCTTAGTTCTTCTCAAGTACTTAAGGATATTCTTGACAGCTATCCAGCGTTCCAAACCTGGATTGGATTGGTACCTACTAGTCAAACTAACAGCATATGCGATATCCGGCCTAGTACACAACATTGCATACTTTAAACTTCCAATAGCCGAAGCATATGGAATCCTGGCCATTTTATCTCTTTCTTTAGGTGTCTTTGGAGATATCTCTTTAGAAAGGTGGATACCATGTCTCACTAGTAACAATCCTTTCTTGGAAACAAGCATGTTAAACCTCTTTAACACCCTTTCTAAGTATAGACTTTGGGATAAACCAATTATTCTTTTCGCTCTATCTCTATAGATGCGAATCCCAAGAATATAGGTTGCCTTCCCTAAGTCTTTCATGAAGAATGTATTTGACAACCATACCTTTATAGTTGTCAACATACATGTGTCATTACCTATCAACAGAATATTATCCACATATAAGATAAGAAAAGTGCCAAGACTATCACTAACCTTCTTATATACACATGGCTCATCCTCTTTTTTGATAAAATCAAATGACTTAATGGCTTCATCAAAATGGATGTTCCAACTCATCAAAGCTTATTTTAACCCATAAATGGATCGCTTTAGCTTGCACACTTTGGAACCATCTTGGGATTCAAAACCCCTAGGTTGTTTCATGAAAATGTTTTCTTCAATGTATCCATTGAAAAAAGCTGTTTTGACATCCATCTGCCAAATCTCATAATCATAGTATGCAGCTATTGCTAATAGAATTCTAATTGATTTAAGCATGGCAATAGGCAAGAAAGTTTCCTCATAGTCGATTCCCTGCCTTTGGCAAAACCCTTTCGCTACTAGCCTTGCCTTATAGGTCTCTACCTTTCCATCAGAACTAATTTTCTTCTTGAAAACCCATTTGTTCCCTATAGGTACAATACCTTCAGGTGGGTCAACAAGATCCCAAACTTGATTCTTATACATGGAATCAATCTCGGATTTCATAGCATCAATCCATTTTGAAGAGTCCATATCTGATATAGCTTCTCCATAGGTAAGTGGATCATCTCCATGATCTACTTCTTCATGAGTAGACAACTCTTATTCTTCTTCATGAAGGAAACCATATCTCACTGGTGGTTGAGATACCCTGGTTGTTCTATGAGGAATAGCTATAGATGTTTCATCAATAGGTGTAGGTTGACTAGATGGCTATATATCCATCTGATCTGTTGGTTGGTTAGAATTCTCCAATTTTAACTCTATTTGCCTTCCTTTGCCTCCTTCTTGAACAAACTGTTGTTCAAGAAATGTGGCATCTCTACTTACCACAACCTTTTGTGAAGTAGGCAAATAAAAATAATACCCAAAACTGTCTTTTGGATATCCAACAAATCGACCCTTTTCGGATCTGGTTTCCAATTTATCAGTGTCCAGCTTTTTGATATAAGCTAGACAACCCCAAATCTTAACATGCTTAAGACTTAATTTTCTTCCATGCCATATCTCATAAGGTGTGGAAGAAACTGATTTTGATGGAATCCTATTCAGAATATATAAAGCTGATTCTAATGCAAATCCCCAAAAGGAAATTGGCATATCAGTATAGCTTATCATACTACATACCATATCCAATAAGGTACGATTTCTCCTTTCAGATACACCATTCAGCTGTGGTGTTCCCGGAGGAGTCAGCTAGGAAACAATGCCGTGCTCTCGCAAGTATTCATCAAATTCAGTACTCAAATATTCACCTCCACGATCTGATCGAAGAGCTTTAATACTTTTTCCTGTTTGATTTTCTACTTCAGATTTAAATTCATTGAACTTTTCAAAGGATTCATGTTTGTATTTCATCAAATACAAATACCAAACCTTGATTTATCATCAGTAAAGGTAATAAAGTAATGAAAACTGCCTCTTACCATTTCCTTAAATGGATCACATACATCACTATATATTAGCTCCAAAATATTTTCAACTCTTAGCCCTTGTCCAACAAATGGTGATCTAGTCATTTTGCCTTGAAGGCAAGATTCACAAGTTGGAGTAGGCTCAGAGCCCAATGAGGAAAGAATCCCCATTTTTTCTAGTTTTGCAATCCTATCTTCTGCAACATGACATAACCTTAAGTGCCAAATATATTTTGAACTTGAGTTAATTTTCACCATGGCATTTCATTCATTTAGATCACTTGCATTCATTTTGCATTTGTCATTATTATCCAAATAATATAGACCATCATTCATATAATCCGAACCAACATATTTATTTCCAAAATAAATATGGCAAACATCATCTGTGAACTGAAATTCATAACCATTTCTAGTCAAACTAGATATAGAAATGATGTTCTTAAAAGCATCAGGTACATATAAAATATTATCCAAACACAAAACATGTCCAGACATGTAAAAAGATTTAGATCCTATGGCTAAAGCTTCAACAGTTGAGCCATTGCCAATCCAGACTCTAACATCTCGAGAACGCAAGCTGCTACTATTTGCTAGTTCCTGCATATCATAAGAAATGTGAGAACTGGCACCAATATCTAAAACCCAAGCTGTAGATGAACTATGAGTATCATCAGAATCTAAATAACAAGATATGGACATACTTTCCGAAGGTCTATCCTTCTTGTCCTTCAAAGAAGCAAGATACTTTGGGCAGTTTCTCTACCAGTGCCCATCCTTCTGGCAATGGAAACACTTTCCTTTACCTCCATCAGCTTTAGTCTTCCCTTTCTGTTTAGCTATTTTCTTGGAAGGACCAGGAATTTGAGATTTCTTTTTCTTATTGCCCTTCTTCTTGTTGGACTTTCCTGCAAAAGAAGATGCAATCAAAGCTACCTCTTTTCCTTTATTGCCCGGCATATTCTTTTGGGTAATAACCAGCATGTTGAGTAAACCAACCAAGGTGCATTCCTGTTTAGTCATATGGAAATTTGCCACAAAATTCCCAAAAGACTAAAGAAGGGACTGAAGGATCAAATCCGTCTGCAGTTGGAAATCCATGTTAAAGTCAAGATGTTCCAGCTGCTCAATTAGCCGAATCATTTTGTGGACATGATCCCCAACATTCTATCCCTTAGACATCCTCATGCGGAATAGCTGCCTAAATATCTCATACCTAGCATTCCTGCTGTGCTCACCATATAACTCTTGTAGGTGAAGGAGGATCTCACTCGCACTCTGCTTGTTCTCATGCTGCTTTTGTAACTCATTACTCATGGAAGTAAGCATGTAACACTTAGCTCTCATATCATGCTCCTTCCACTTGTCCAAAGTTTCATGTTCCTCTTGGGTGGCCTCTGGAGGTAGGGGACCAGGAACATTTGAGTCTAGAACATATCCTATATGTTCAAGGTTCAGGACAAGTTTCAAATTTCTTAGCCAATCAGACAGATTAGGTCCTGTCAACCTATTGCGATCAAGTATGCTTGCAAGGATATTGGAAAGTGGTGGTTGTTCTGTGCTCATTATTATCAGAAAATTAACTGCAAAAAATAACTAGATTAATTAGTAAATGTATCATGTAATTAACTAAAATGATTAAAGTCTTTTAATCAAATTGGTCCTCCCACTAACTTAGCGAATCCTACACTTCCAAAGTAGAAAACAGAAATCCTAGTTGGATGAATTTCTAGTGGGTGATTGAATTCTTATAATTCTATTGATCATCCTCAGGTACATCCATTATTGGAATTACAATAAACTATAAGTGAGTAACTCCTTGCCCATCACATCTCATGTGAGGTTCAATCCTTTACCTAGCTCCTAATGCTTAAAATCTTAGGTACATCCATTATTGACTTATCTTGCATTAGTTAAGTTGATCCCATTCAGCCAGTAATTATGCAAATAATTTTAATGTCCTCAGGTACATCCAATATTGGCCACCAAACCATTTACATATTCACAACATCTCATGCTTAACAATTATTCTTAAGAATATCTCTTAAATTAATTGCATCATATGCAACTATTTAAAATTTCTTAAAATAATTGCCCCAATGGAGGGACCATGTTATAATTACTTTAATTATAGCATTTCCAACTTAATCATTTGTTTGGAAGATTTTATGGTCATCCTAATTACTATTAAGGTCTCACTTTGCATATTATCCATTTAGCATGCATATATCATATACTTGCATACATTCCTATACATCTCATGCATTCATGGATAAACAGTAAATATGGTATGATCATGGACTTTCTAAGGGATTCAATTCTGAGCCACCAAGAATTGAATCAGGGCATTCCTAGGTGCATTTCATTCATTCATTTTACAAGAGTTGCTGAAGGAGTACATAATCAACACTTGATCTTGAATTCCTCCTACTAGTCCCACCAATGCTCTTGACCTTCTTGATCTTCTTGCAATCCAATTACATAGTAATCCTTGGCATACCAAGGTGAATTTACAAGAACTTAAGTAAATGAAATTACAACCCAAAATTATTACAACCTTAATAATACGTGCCCAAAATAAATTAAAATAAATTAATTAATTTACAATCCCAAAGAAACATAAAAGAAATAAATCCAATCTCATTGGTCTTTTATAGTCCATGATCATCCATCATGCATATCACTATTTAACAATTAAATAAAACATACATACTTAAATTAAATTGAATATCTCATATTCAACTTAAAAATCCAGATTTGAATCACATTCAAACAAATTTAAAAATTCAGATTTGAATCACATTCAAAATACCATAAAAATTCAGATTTGAATCACATTCAAACAATTTTTAATAATCAGATTTGAATCATATTCAAACAATTTTTAAAAATTCAGATTTGAATATTATTCAAACAGCTTTAAAAATTCATATTTGAATATGATTCAAACAACTTTAAAAATTCAAATTTGAATCACATTCAAACAACTTTTAAAATTGAAATTTGAATCACATTCAAACAATTTTTAAAATTCTGATTTGAATCAAAATTTAATTGTGTGATTAAAACTCTAATTAAACAATTTAATTAGACATAGGATGAGCTTTTAGATCATACAAAAATTGCAAATTAAAAAGCCAAACCTTGCGCACACCATGGTAGGAGCCAAACCATGAGCACCCATGGTGCACTCCACCATTCCGCCACCTTTCATTGCAACCAGGAATGGATCTATCATCTCATGATCATACCACACAATTAAGTCATATAATCAACAATTTAAATGGCAAATATAGTGGCTCTGATACCAATTGAAGGAGCGGAAGCATGAAAAACACAAGTTTATATCATTGAATTCAAAATTTTTTCACCTAGGGTCACATGCATCATGCAAGATTTATTTTTATCTATTTGATTTCGATGACAAACAACATATTAAAACTCTTTTAATATGTTTTTGGATCTGTATTTGCCATTTAAGATTTTAGAATTAATCAGATTAATTTTAGAACCCTATATTCAATCAAGAACAAGTGCACTAACCTCTTGATGCCTTTGCAGTGTTTGCACCTTTGGGATGCGTCTTTAGGACACCAGATGTTGTCCCTCTAGCTTGTCCACACCAAGATCACCTATGGCAGCCCTTGAACAGCTTCTAAAGCTTTTTCTATTAATTAGAAAATCAAGTTTTGCCTTTGAAGAGATTAAAGATGTAAACAGGACACTAGAAATAATTTCTAGTATTTTTAATTCAAGAGATTGTTTGCTAATCTCTTGGAATTGATGAGAGATGAAGAAGAAGAGAGAATGGGAGCCTCAAGGGCGGCGACACAAAGGGAGGCAGCAGTTGGTTATCATTTTTCTTTTCATAACAACACTTATATAGCTAGGTCACCACTTAAAACCCTTGCCACATGTCACTTTCTGATTGGATCTGGGTTTAATTGACCCAATCACATTGTGCCAAGTGTCAAAACTATATTTAATCTTAATTTTAATCATCTTACATGATTAAAAGACATTTGGCAAGCTTATGTGTAATGCCATGTGTCACCATCTCATGGTGCCACATGTCACCCTGTGAAATGACCAAAATGCCTCTGTGCCTTAATTTTGAGTTCTCAACCCAAAATAATTATTTCTCTTCTTCTAATCAATTTATATCAAATATAAATTAATTAATTAATCTCTATTAATTAATTTCTCATTAATTAAACTCATATTTAAATACTTTAAATATAAATTTAACTTATACTATACATCCAATAACCTAAATTTGATTTCAAGTCATGCTAGGGACTTCGCAATCTAATTGCAAACCAAACCTATTTAATCAATCAATTAAACTTTTTAATTAATTAGTTAAATAATATTTAATTTAGTGATTACTTGTGTATGTGTGTGACTTACTAGGCTCATCACTAATCGGCAATGAGATATGATATCAACTCTTAATATCATCAGAACTCTTTCTTACCATAAATGATTTCTCTAAATCATTTTATGCACCTCATAGACCATGGTTAACACCTAGCATAGCGTGCCATGGCCACCCAATGAGTAATAAGGTTTACCTTAAATGAACCTATAATCATATGTTGCCATGCACTAGAATCTCTCTGTTACAAAATCCCAATTTGAGCTGGAGTTATGATTTATGTCAAACCTCATTTGCTATGAATATTATGTTCTCTTTTAATTCCAATTCTTGATTAAATAGATTTTCTCATCAGAAACTCTTTTTTGATTAAATCTATCTATAACTAGTAGGAGCCAACATATGCCCATATACCCATACACAGTACAAGTATGAAAGCAGCATCAAACTCAAACCACCTATATACAAGATAACTGTGCTATCTCAGGTCTAAAGATTATATGCACTGATATGATTTATGATAATACATTAACAAGAGTAAACTCCATGTGCTTGTCATAAGTGTCACTAGTTCGACCTACTTATCATTTATAAGTGCCTATCATGTTTGTCATATGGCATGAGACTCACCATTCCATCTTATTTATATCTTATATAAATAACTTGGAAACAAACATGAATATAATCTTTCTGGATAAGTCATGTCCTTATTGTGAAGTATCCTCAATTGTGAACCTATTTATGATACTTTGTGCTAGAAATACTGTCACTCATATTCTTAACAACTTAAGATTAGAATTTCTAACAAAATATCAATGGACCTTTTCTATTACACATAAATATATTATGTAAACAAAAAAGTAAAAATTCATTTTATTAATAAAAACATGTACAAGATACATACTAAATGATATGCTCTAGGGCATACTACTAACATAACTTAGTATCCGAATGCCAGAGACACAAAATTGCCTCACTTGACATCCCTTTCCTTTACATAAGTGAGCTCATTGCATACATGCCTTTTCTTTACTTTTCCTTTATCTTTCCCATTGGGAACTAGTGGGTCATCGTTGAATTAATAACACAACACAATTATATTAAGCATCATATTCATGGCAAACAATATACATTTGTATAATAATCTTAAGAATGCATTTATAACTAGTAACATATGTCATGATGCAGGAATGCATATGTATGCATTAAGAAAACAATAATTTAAAGGAGTTTATTACCTATGGTTATTGGACTCTTCTAATTTGTTTACTACTAGATAACCCCTTAAGTCGCTTGTTTTTAGGTTCTTTATGTTGTATTTTTAAGTCTACAAGGGAAGGGTTGTAGAGGATCTTAGTTTAGGACTTAAACATACTTTGTTAGATTTGGGATTTTTAGTTAGAGCAAGTTGGTAGCCAAAGGCTGCCATGCACTGTGTACGTGACTGTTCACATGAATTGGAGGTCGAACATCTATGTTTCGGTGATTGAACTTAGGTTTACCTTAAATTCGTCCATAGTGTGAAAATCTAGGGTTTCCAACCTTAAATCCAATATCAAGTCCTAAATTCTCATGTTAGGTTCGTTATACCATTTTAGACTTTAAATAACAAACATTCTTTATTAAATTTTATTCCTATGCTAATTTGGCTCTAAATATGTCAAAGCATCATAGAATTAGAAAGTAAGGAAACTTCCTTGATTGAATTCACTTCTCTTGTCACACCCTACCCCTCCGTAAGGCATAACATGATCCCTTAGTATACCTAATGAATTACCAACTTTGTCTACTGATAACCCATTAAATACACTACAAGGGATTTTAAACCTTTTCTTACTTCTTTTTACAGTGGTGAGCACTATTTACAGGTGTTAAAATATTTTTTTTACTGAACTAAAACCAAATAATACATTTGAAGAATTAATAATTTCTGTAAAAATTTTGGCAGAGTGCCATCTATATTTTGAATAAAACAGTTCTTCAAAAACCTGTAAAAAGCACTTCCAATATTTTTCTCAATCCCAAACTCCAATATTCAATCAACACAATAAGTTTCTCAACATTTGCCAACTCAAATCCACAATAATTTTCCAGTGTTTTCAAAAGCAGAGATAAAAGAAATATATCATAATATTTACAAGCCAAAATGATTTACAAATTTAGTTTACAACTTTAATGTACAATTTTAATTTACAACTGCTCAAAACCAAGAACAATATATACATACAGTGAACATACATTACAATACAAAATGCAAAATATGGTATACTCAATATACCCGATGAACTCTCAATGAAGCACTAGCAGCCTAGTTTATCGCCTGCTACCATTTCACTGCGACAATAATGAAAAGCTATCGCTGAGCCAATGTCTCAGTGGTGCACAACATTAACAAAATGCAACTTTAAATCATAAATCATAAGTCATATAAATAGTGGATACTTAAAACCATAGTTAAATTCAAAGACAGTGAATGTCATAAAGAATTTAAACTCCATTTCACAATTTCCCAATAAATATCAATAATCACACACACAGCTTAATCATGTTCCAAAGTCCAATTCATCCCAAGAGCCGATGGCTAATGAGGAATAACATAGCTAGCTAGCAATAATATGAGTACTCATTCTATTCGTCCTCAACAGGCACACACCTCAACACTTCAGCCAGAGAGGGAATTCAAAGTCAATTCATCCCACTAGACAAGCTAGCGAGGAATTCAATCAATATACATGATAGCTGTGGTTTTAAAATATTTACAATGTTTTTCAAGCAATAAGTATCCATCAAATATCATTAAGACAATTTTTCACAATTTAAACAATAATAGACAATTTGTCATAATTCATTTCAATTGAATATTCAAAAGAAGTAACTGTTGTGCACAAATCTCTGATAAATGTCTCTTGGCCCTGACTCAGTGTTTCCTTCCCCTTCCCTGAGTCTTTGCTAACTGAAACACACAATTTGAAGTGTTTCAGTACTCATTTAAACTGTCTCTAATAATAATGCTTAATAATTAATTTATTGAATACTATTATTTCCCTTAGTCAACCTAAAATGTTGACCCTCAATGGATTCTAGGTGAATTAGGTTTTAATGTTACCAATATGTCACATTTTATGGCCTTTTAGTGTTGGTACATGTTGCCAAATTCATTTCCAAGTATATTGTATTTTATTGCAATTTGTCAGATTTCGGTATGCTAATTTGACCTAGCCAGATGACCTTGTTCCCTCGGTTTTCGGGTTTTGGTCAAAACTACAAACTTGTAGGTCTATGTCTTATTGCACGCGGGGCAAAATTTCAGGTCATTCTGAGTTATGTAGACCAAGATATGGTCAATTTACCAATGCTGGACAGAATGTACAAAAATGGTAACTTTAGGTCATTTTTAGGTCACTTTTGGTTCGGCCAGTTTTTGAACTTGAACTTATGCAAGCTATTTAGCTTGGTTCTGGCCATTTTTGGGCTTTGGCGTCTTCATAAGAATTGTAGATATATGTCTCACCTATTCATGGCAAAAATTTAAGGTCAATTGGACCTGTTTTGAGTGAGTTATGGCCAAAACACTAATTGCTGCCCAAATGGTCAATTTTCAGGTTTTCAAAGCACTAATCCGGATTTGGTCATTTTTCAAGTCACCTTCTAGGCAGAATTTTGGTAAGCTTCCTTCATGAAAGTTGGCACATTTTGTGCCTAGTTTCACCTCCAATTGGTCTCATACAAATTGGAGTCACACACTTAAGGTTCTAAGCCAAAACATACACTGCCCTATTGCACATTGTTCATCCTTTACCAATTACACATCCTATGCTTACCAATTTCACTCTTCCATGCCAATTCTGGTTCGTACCACAACATTAACACATATAGCAACACATTTTTAGTCATTTTGGCAGCTTGTAACTACTCTCAATACACACACTATAATACAGAATTTTTCAAAGTCCCATTTACAATAATTAAAGTCCCATTTACCACAATTTAACCACATGAACATACCTCATTTCCATGTCCAAATTCAAACATTTGTTTATATTCACATGCTGCCATCAATGATAACATAATTCAACAATATTTCATGAACTCAAACACTTCAATCTTCTTCATGAGGCTGCCACAAATTTACACATACCCATCAACCTCCATTTGCAATTTCAAGCTTACAAATCAAACCTTACACATGGAATTTAACTTCAATACAATTAAACATTTAAATCAACCTTCAAACCACTATTTACATGCAAGAACAAACTGTTCATAATGAAGTTCCATGGCTGCCAAAATGTACATTTCCACTAATTCATCAAACTTTAAAAATTCTTCTACAAATCTACTACCCACAACATCCATTCAAAGTTTAATGAAACAAGAATAAAAAATACATACTTACCACTTTTGAAATTCTTCAAAACCTCACCAAAACTTAACTTTCTTGCTGCCTATATGTTTCCCAAGATGTGTAGGCAAAGTTTAGTGAAGGAAAATGCAAGGATCATGGCTTGAAGATGGAAGAATGGAGCTTGCATGCAATTCGGCCATGGAGGTTTCTTTCACCAAGGTTTCGGCTGGTTTTGCAAAGTGAGGAAGATGAAGGCATATTCTACCACAATGATGCTTAATAGTCCACTTTAGTGGTGTTAGTGGAGCACTAATGGAATTAAAAGTATATTTTAATGTTAAACTTTCCAATTTTCCACTTTTTCCTCCTATCTTTTGCTATTTAGATTATGTACCACTATTTTAATTTTTCATGACATTTTCCAAGTGTAATATCATTTATTTTTAATGGACATTTAGGTCAAAAGACAACTCAAGGTGTCAAATAACCACAATGCCCCTGTTCGGGTTGCATTCCCGATTTTTCAATAACACCAAGTTTTGTCATTTTCTCAATTTCTTGTTTTTCTTTGTACTAATTAACTAATTTTTCTTTGATATTTCTAATGGTATTTATACTTCAATAAGTCTTTAATTATGTCTAAAAAAATATTTTCCAGGGTTCTTTGCGGTCCAGGGCTAGTCAACGGTCCACGCCGCAACTTCCCGGTGCGGTCACCCATCACTATGGTTCTTGGCTCATTTAACTTGGTTACATTTCATTGCTATTATTTTTCCTTTATTTTTCTTGTATTTTCTTTTCTTGTATTTCATTATTTTATGTCTCCTCACCAATATTTAAGTTTATTTCTAGGCATCCTAGTTGTCCGGACAGACAATGGTCACCGGAATAGTAGAACGCACTACCGAATATAGGGGTGTTACATCTCTTATGTGGTTTTATGCCTTGTTCTAGTCCATCCTCTTTTTGGTTTCTTACTTTTCCTCTCTTCACCTAAAATAATTCAAGGTAAGAGTTTGGTTAGGGGTATGCCAAAAAAAGCTAATGCTAAACAAGAAAAGAAATTATAACTTTAAAACTTGGGTTACCTCCCAAGGAGCACTTGTTTATAGTCATTAGATTGACTGTACTATTTGGCTCATTGAGGGGTAGGTAAATCAGCAAAGGAGTGTGTAGCTCCTTTCTCAATAGGCTCTCTGGAGAAGTTTTAGGCATTGGTCATTGACTTTGAATTCTCCTGATATCTCACTCCATACTTCTATTGCTCCATAAGGGAAGACTTATAGGACTTTGAAAGGTCCAGACCATTTAGATCTCAACTTTCCTAGGAATAGCTTCAATCTGGAGTTGAATAGCAAGACAAGGTTTCCTTCTTTGATTTCTCTTCTTGTGATATGCTTATGATGCCAGGTTTTAGTCCTTTCTTTATAAATCCTTGCATTTTCGTAGGCATCTTGTCTAATTTCTTCTAATTCGTTGAGCTATAAAAGCCTCTTTTCTCTAGCACTTTTCAAGTTAAAGTTTAGTGTTTTCATTGCTCAATAAGCCTTGTGTTCAAGCTTGATAGGAAGGTGACATGATTTCCTAAAGACCAAACGGAAGGGGGTAGTTCTAATAGGTATTTTGAATTCTATACAGTAGGCCCATAGTGCATCATCAAGTTTTAAGGACCAATCCTTCCTTGACCAATTCATTATTTTCTCAAGTATCCTCTTCAATTTCCTATTTGAGATTTTCACTTGCCTACTTATTTGTGGGTGATATGGTGTTGCCACTTTATGACTCACTCCATATTTCTTGAGTAGTTGTCACACCTATTCCCTTGTAAGGCATGACATGTTCCTGTAGCAAACCTAACGAATTACCGAACTACACCTACCGATAATCCATTAATTATGCTACAAGGGATTTTAAACAAATTATAGCTTTTGATCTTATTAATTCTTTTGCGAAAAACTGCATGGGAATAGTTAAAATTCAATATAAACATTCATTGGAAATTATGATAGACTAAATATTGTAAAAGTTACATTTCCATAAGCTTCAAAATAAAATACAAATAGTTACAAACTCAAAATACTTTAGTAATGCAGTGCTTTTTAATACAAACTGCTCAATGTCCGTACATCCATACATATAGGTACAAAATACATCCAAAGGAATCACAAGGGTATGCCTAACGTAAATACCCATAATCAATACCAAAATGCTGATTCCAAGTCTCTCACTCGGCAGCCTTCTCCTTTCCCTTACCTGCGATAGCATAAAGAAGCTATCGCTGAGTATATCACTCAGTGGTGCACAACTAATAACTTTAAAACTTAAGGTAAAACACAATTTGTCAAAGCATAATAAATCACATTTTTCTTAAGCATGAAAACTTCACAATAGTTCTAAGTCCATAAGAGCCATTTATTAGAATAACATTTGAAATGAGAAATCACACTTCATAAATCACAATTCACAAAGGATTAGTGTTGCCAACATCAATACACAGTTTAGGCCATGACACAAAATTTCACGATCAGTGCCGTATTGTACACGACGACAAAGCAATCTCAACCTCACTAACCGTTATTAATGAGGGAAGGGCTAGCTAGCTCATGAGTACTCATGTAGTCTTACCCCACTAACCGTTATTAATGGGAAACATAATCAATATCAATTATCAACCCCAAGTAGCCGTTACTACTGGGGAGTTCCGAAAGGGACTGTCATGCTAACTGTGGTTTCAAAACAGTTTCCAAAAATTTCTCACTCAACAATCACATTTATAAACCAATAAACACATTTAAATTCATCATAATATCCATATAAAGGTGGCAACACCCAAATTTCTCAAATGCAAGCGAAAAACTATATTTTAGTAAAAGTAAACTTGTTCAAAGCAAACTCATTCAAATAAACACATTTCAAACAATTTATAAGTTTAAAAAACGAAGAAAAGGTTAGTTGTGCATAAACTTTCAATAATTCTCCTTCATTGTTAACTACTTCTCCTTGTCCGTTCCAACTTCTTTTTCTACTGAAAATACACAAATAGAATGCCTCAATACTAATCTCAATTGCTGCCAAGAACTCATTACATGAATGTCTAATGCATCCTAAGTTAGCTTTGCAAATTTTAGAAAGTTTTAGTTTTCTGGCAGCTTGGTATATTGAATTTTGAACCTAGTTTTACCTAGTTTCAATCATAATTTGGTGAGGTATTCTTCATGAAAATTGTCCCTCTAGGTCTCATCTTTATTTTTCTTTTTGAATCACCTCATTTGGAGTTGAGTAGCCAAAGTTATAGTCAAATGAATTTTACTATTCACGTGGGGCTGATTGTGGCTACTTTGGTGACTTAATTTTGGCTAACAATTTGATTGGGTTATGTTCATAATTTGGCTTTGAGTTCTTCATATGAAATATTCTACTATGTTTTAAGTTTTCATTGGTTCAAGAATCACCTAAATCAGAGCTTTCTAAAGAGAGTTATGGCTATTGAAAGTTTACTATTTACGTTACTATTCATTACTCTGGCAGATTTATCATCTCAACTTTGCTCAGCAATTTGGTTGAGTTAAGTTCGTAATTAGGCTTCAAGTTCTACATACGAAATGTTCTAATATGTTTTATGTTTCTATCAGTTCAAGAATCACCTAAATTGGAGTTTTCTAGAGAGAGTTATAGCCTTGGAAATTTTACTATTCATATAGTCAATTTGCAGATTTCTAGATTTTCTGCAGATTTTGTGACTCAACTTTGCTTAGCAATTTAATTAGGTTAAGTCCATAATTTGGCCTTTCCTCATATGAAATGTTTTACTATGTGTTAGGTTTCCATTGGTTCAAGAATCACCTAAATCGGAGTTTTCTAGAGAGAGTTATAGCTTTGCAAAGTTTACGGTTCACGTGCCTAATTCTGCAGATTCCAGAATTTTATCTACAAGTTCAAGCCAAGTTTTAGGCAACTTCTGGGTAGTTTCTAGGTTAGGTCTCTTCATGAAATTTCTAGCCCTATGTCTTAAGTTTCATTTCCAATTGGTTTCACACCAATTGGAGTTGTGTAACTCAATTTATGGGCTGTCAAACACACCCCTAGGTTCAAATTTTCATTTGTTCAATTACTCCCACTAACCAATCTCAATTCACATTTAATTCACCCCAAATGACTATAATTTAGCATTGACACATCCATAGCACTCATAGCACAAAACCCACAATTTTCAAAAACCAAAGTTTGTAATTTTCTGCCACACCCTACTCCTCCGTAAGATGTAACATGATCCAGTAGTACACCTAATGAATTACTGTACTTTGCCTACTGATAACTCATTAAATATACTACAAGAGATTTTAAAACAATTTTCATGAAATTAAATAGTGGTGGGAATGTTGAATATTTCTTAAAAAGCCTTTAAGTGAAATTTTGGTTATGGATCAAATCATCGATTAAAATCTGGTGTTATAAAAAATTTTCAAAATTTTGGCAGGGTGCCGGCTGTATTTTGAGAAAACAATTCTTCAAACCTGAAAAGGAAAACACTCCCAATATGTTTTCTCAAATGCAACTCCAATAAACTTCATTTCATCTCACAATTTTGTCACACCTTACCCCTCTGTAAGGCATAACATGATCCCGTAATATACCTAATGAATTACAGACTCCGTCTACCGATAATCCATTAAATACACTACAAAGGATTTTAAAATAATTTTCTTACTTTTTGTAAGTGGTGAGCTTTTATAGCAAGTATTAAAAATATTTAATGGAAGTTTAAAAACTAGTTAAAATTTTTGTCCATTTTTATTTTTACGCAAGTTTTAGAAAAATTTCGGCAGAGTGCCGTCTATATTTGGGAAAAACAGTTCTTCAAATACCTGTAAAAACACTTCCAATAATTCATTTCATCAAATCCACCACTACCACTACACAAATCAATATCATTTCTCCCAACTCCGTAATTCAAAACAGTTCTCAATTCAATTGTCATAAAAAATAATACTAAATAACTTCATTCATATTTCATTAAAGAAAAATCAATTTACATTCATCAATCCAAAATTTACTTTAAAAAATCTAAAATAATATTATTACAAACTCTATACAACTTTTCAAGACCAGTTTATACATGTACATACGGTTACATAGACAAATATAAACATTATAATCAGGGTATAAAAATATGCCCCGACAAAATCCCAGGGATGTAGCTCCAAGATCCTCAGCAGCTCACTCTGCTGCTCCTCTAGTCTTTCTATCTGCAACAACAATAACAGCCATTGCTTAGTACTATGACTCAGTGGTTCACAACATACTAAAATAACATTTTATGCATAATTCAAATCATATTTATTCAAATACAGCGCTGAAAATGAAAAATAGATACAAAACACAATTTACAATTTTAGTCAAAACAGTCTCAAAATCATTTCATAAAAACACACAGTTATATCATGCCATTCAGAATAATATTCATCTCAATAGTCAGAGGCTTATGAGAAATCACAAGGCTAGCTAGCTCAAACTATGGGTACCCATTCAATTTCTTCCTCTACTAGCACACACCTCAACACTTCAGCCAGAGAGGGAATTAAAATTCAAAACTAATTCCTTCCATTAGTCATGTAACACCCCTCGCCCATCTACGGTATAGCCGAGCAAGGCGTGCTTCACGCCGTGCCGGAGCACCTAGTTTGTAATCAACTCATTTCCTGAACTCGATTTGATTTTAAGAAGTCCTTTATGTAAAATTCATATTACGCTGGTCCTATTTTCATACTTTAATGAAATCAGTGTTTCAAAAATGGTAATAAAAATCCGGCAAGGTACCGTCTGTATTTCGGACAAACTGTCCTTCTAAATCAATATGATAATCTCAACCTTCCAAATTCTATTTCAGTCTCAAAATTTCATAGTTTCAAAATACAATCCATTATAATTTACATTTATCCAAACACTCCCCATAAGAGTTTAATATGTACAAATTATTACAAACTTTAAAGTTTTATGATATCTATACATATTACATAACAAAATGTCAAAATACAACTGATAGTCATTACACAAGATCCTAAGTCCTACCATGTATGCAGTGTAGTGCAGATGACTCTAGACTCCTGTGCAGATCTGATGTCTCAACCGGTCGTAGGTCTGCTTGGCTCCCTAACTGTGTCTCCAATACCTACGCGTTATAAAAGCAACGCACTAAGCAATTTTGCTTAGTGGTGCCAAATATAAAGAAATATACACTAAAATAAAGTAAATAAATTGTTTATGAATTTATGACATCGATATTCTTTATAGTTGTTGATTCTACTTTTTTTTGCTAACTTTTCATTTTTGCTAATTTTGGTGGTGCTGTATGTCAATAAACTGAATTTAGCTATTTGAATTTAGTAGTGCTTAAATTAACTGTCCGTGTAGCCTATATACTGACCAGACTGGATAAACGGATATACTGGCACTGGGTACCTAGTACCTCGGGCCGTCACACCATCGATCACAAAGTGTCTCCCGGTGTGTAAACAGTGTGGCTAAAAAGCCATATAGTCAATCTGCCGATAAGCCAAGTATAATAACACAATACGTATAGCCGTAGGCTATTAAAGTCACAGTGCGGCATAATATGCCGTAAAAACACAGTATGACATAAAACCATTTACAGAACAACTGTCAGAATCCTATTGGCATGTCAAACTATCCAAACTAGTCAACTAGGCAAACTAGGGCACATTACAAATTAATTGTTTAATTCCTCATTTTTTTTGAGTTTGCTAGTTATCATGTAATTCACAAGTCAATGTAAATGTTGACCTTTTTCGGTAATATGGATAAGTTGATTCTAGCATCAACATGTCACAATTTTTAATTTAATATGCTGCCAATATAGTGCAATTTAACATTTTTACAAGTTAGCATTCATTGCCAAACTACTTCAAGCATCATTGTATGTAAATGTCAAATTTTCAGTTTTAGTGTGCTAGATTGGTCTAGCTTAATGTCCTATTTCTCTTAGTTTTTAGCTTCTGGTTAAAGAAGAAAAATTGTAGCTCTATGTCTTATTGAACCTTTGGCAAAATTTCAAGTCATTCTTAGCTATATAGACCAAGATATGGTCAATTTACTAAAGCTGGACAGATTGCACCTTTAGTGCAAAATTTGGTCAATATTGGGTCACATTTAGTTCTGGCAGTTTTGGTACCCGAACTTGTACAAGCTATTTGACTTGGTTTTGGCCATTTATGGGCTTTGGTGTCCTCATAAGAATTGTAGCTCTATGTCTAAGCTATCCATGGTAAAATTTTCAGGTCATTTGGACCTGTTTTGATGAGTTATGGTCATCCTAATGACTACTGTTCATATGGTCAAAAATCTGGGCCTGCACTTACCAATTCCAGATTTGGTCATTTTTTAAGGTTAGTTTGTAGGCAGAATTTTGGCAACATTTCTACATGAAAGTTGGCCTATTTGGTGTCTAGTTTCACCTCCCATTGGCCTCATACCAATTGGGCTCACAGTTTTGCACTTATGACCTAATTTACATGCTGCCAACACACACAACCTGCATTTGAACATTACACTTTCAATTTTGACAATCCTCCTCCTCCCAGTACTTCAATATTCAATCATGGCACTTCAATGTATATTGTACACAATTCCAGCAAGCATTTTGGGTAGAACACTCAAGTGCTCAATGCACACAATACACCATTCAAGTTCAACATTCACTTCCACCAAAATTCAACATACCTTAATATCAATATTACACATACACTTCCATGGCAACTACACATGCTGCCCACAATTTAACATTATGACATATCATCAATAAATTACATATACTCACATATAATTTCATAATATTATAGGCTACCAAACATGGCAGTTTACCAAAGCATCAAAGTCCATTTTCAAACCCTTAATTCAAGCATTAACATGCACATACTTGAACATTAACCTACTACAACTTCCATTTGAGTTAATCAACCTTAATTCCCATCCATTAGAGGTAAGAAAAACTCAAATACAACAAACCTTCATGGCTGCTGAAAATGGACAAGTTCATTTCTCAATATTTTTTTCATTTCTCTTCACCAAATTACTCACCTCAACCTAAACACAAGGTTTACTAAAGCTAGGGAGAAGATTTGGACACTTACACTTTTGGAGCTTATTAAAACTTCACCAAATCTCTTCTTTTTGTTCCCATTATCTTCCCCAAGGTGAGTAGGCAAGCTTTAATGAAGGATCCAAGTGGAAAGGATGGCTTGATCATGCACCAATGGAGCTTGCATGTGGGGCGGCAATGGAGCTTTCATGGAGGATCTTCATTTCGGCTGGTTATTTGGGAGGAAGAAGATGACTCATTCTGCCCACAAATGACTTAAATAAGTGTCCCAAGGCTTGAGTTAGTCTGCACTAAGTTCCATTTTAATATTTAATTAGTTAAAGTTTCATAAATTGGATTTTATCCCCCATTTCTTTCACTATTCTTATAATATATCACAATTTAATTTTTCATGACATTTTTTAAGTGCAATATCATTTATTTTTAATGGACATTGAGGTCAAAAGGAAACTCTAAGTGTCAAATGACCAAAATGCCCCACTTCGAGTTATATTCTAGATTTTTTGGTAACACCGATTTTTGTCTATTTCTCGATTTTTCATTTTTCTTTGTACTAATTTATTAATTTTTCTTTGATATTTCTAGTGTCAATTATATTTCAATAAACCTTTATTTATGTCTCAAAATTTAATTCCGAGGGTTCCCCGTGGTCCTGGGGTCACCCATCGCTGCGGTACCGTCTAGTTTAACTTAGTTTCATTTTCTCTCTTTCATTTTTCTTCAATTTTTCTTGTATTTTCTTTTTATTTATTTCATCATTATATGTCTGTTCACTATCACCAAAGTGTAGTTCCAGACATCCTGACTTGCCTGGACTGATATTAGGTCACCGGAGCAACATAACGTACAAAACACATACAGTGGGGATGTTACAAGTCATGCTAGTGAGGCATTCAAATATATGGTCATGACACTGTGGTTTCAAAACTGTCTTAGCAATTTACTAAACATTTATTGCCAATTCAGACACATATAGTTAAACTTTCAACAAGTTAAGTCAAAAACATAATACACATTTCAATCACCATTTTGCAATATAAGTAATTCACAATTCATTTGATGCACTTTGCAAAGGAATTTTAAAGAATATTATATTGTGCACAAACCTTATGCGAGTCGTCTCTTGGCCTTGACTCGATGCCTCGGGTTCTTTCCCGGTATTTTTTTCAACTGAAACACATAATTTTATAATGTTCAAGTATCATAATTTATTATAAAACCAAAAAAATTTCAAATCTATTTATTTCTAGTTTTAATATGCTTAACTTCACGTTCTTTAAGATTTGCATTTCGGGGTTACTATTCACAATACTATTCAAGTCAAATTGTTGACTTTCTCATGCTTAATAGATATGAGAATTTTAATTTCACCCACATACCACATTTTGGTTACCTAATTTATTGGTTTTGGTTGTTTCCTCAAATTTTAAGTCTCTTCGGTGAAATTTCCAAATTTCAGATTTGGTCCCCTATTTTGCACTGTTCCATTCGTCAAGTTGCTTTTGAAATTTGGCTAAGTTTTCTTTATAGAAGTTGTTCCTTATTGTCTTAACTTTATTTTCCTTTTTGAATCACTCCATTTGGAGTTTTGTAACTCAAGTTGTGGCCATTTGAACATGGCTGGCCGGATTTGGTGTTACCCAGAATTCTGGACATTTTCTGAATACTGGCAATTTTTGTATACTGACTACAGGTGACTTTTTGGATAGGTTATGTTCAAAATTTGGGTTTGTTTTCTTCATGAAAGTTGTAGGGCTATGTCTCAGCTTTCTATCGGTATAAAGTTCAGGTCATTTGGACCTTTCTAGACCATGTTATGGTCATTTAGGTAACTACTGTTCATTTGGTAATTTTTGTACAGGGCAGTGTGCCCAATTCTGGATTTGGCCTGATTGTTCACTAAATTATAGTCATTTTCTGGGCATGATTCCTGAATGAAAAAATGGTCCATTTTGTGTCTAGTTTCATTCCCAATTGGCCTCACACCAATTGGGTTGGTAAATTTTCAGTTTTGATCTCTGAAAGGGACCTAGGTCAAGCTGTCTGCATAATGACCCTAACCAATCGGAATTGAAACTTATTTCTAACAATTCACACACACCACAAATGGTCACAATTGACCATTTCTCAACTCAAATAAGGTCAACTACAGTAATTGACCAATTCTCAACTTTTTCTCTAATTTTTTAAAATGCTCAAAACCCTAATTACATAGAGTTCAAATCTAATTCATTCAAAGTGCACATTCATGATCTATACACCTAATTCACCTCAAATAACCATTTAAATCCACCAAATTCATTCAATCCCAACCCCACCTACTGCTGGCCGAATTCCATATTACTCACCCAACAATTGTTTTGTTTTGATTTTAAGTTAATTTCTAAGTTAATTAAACTAGAACATAAACATTTAACTATAATTTCCAAGTTTAGATTACTAACCTCAAACTTTGATTTTCAATTTCTCATAATCTTCAAATTCTTCCTTTTCTTTCTCATTCAATCTTCTTTTCTAGTTGGGATAATAAGGTTTGATGGAAAATTTTGGGGAATTTAGGGTTAATTGAAGGGATCAAAAGCTTGAGATCAAGCCTTAATGGTGAAAACCATGGAGAGAGAGAGTGAGGGTGGCCGGCTCCTTTTGATGGAAGAAGACAATGAATTTTCTTTTTTCTTTATTTTTGTTTTATGCTCTTTTCTCTTGATTTTTACTTAGTCAAAATTTTAAATAAATTAAAATCATTTAATGATGTCATGGTGGGGTCACTTGGATGATGTAATAATTCACTTTTTTTTTCTATTTCCTCTATTTTTCCATTCTTCTTTAATTTAGTTCTACATTCTAAAATTTTTATTTCTCCAATTTTATTGGACAGTTAGGTCAGGAGTCAGTTCTAGTGGTGAATTGATCAAATTGCCCCTCGCCGGTTCGATCCGGTTTGTAAGTAATTTAATATTTCTTCCGGATCTTTGACCTAATTATTTAACCTGCTTAACAATTCTTTTATGTGATTTTCTCTTTCCCACTATGTTCGCAATAGTCCTAAGGACCGCGGAGTCATATTTTTCGATTCGAAATTTGTGTTTAAACTGACCTCGCAGTCATTTCCCGAGAAGGTCACCCATCGCTGTGACTCCCAGCTCATTTAACTTTTTATGCTTTATTTTTCTTCTTTATACTTAACTATTTAGCAATTACTAATTATTTGTGTTCAGGACTTAACTAGGTGTCTTAGACGTGATTCTAATCCCATTAATTATTCGGATCGATATTGGTCGCCGGAATAGTGAAATGTACCAGGCTATACAAATAGGGGTGTTACAATTCTCCCCGCCTTAAAATAAATTTCGTCTCGAAATTTTACCTGATATCAGTCTCTGAACAGTTGTAGGTGCTGTCTTCTCATGTCCTCCTCTCGTTCCCAAGTAGCCTCCTAGCCCGAATGATGGTTCCACAGCACTTTTACTAACGGTATCTATTTATTCTGCAGCTGCTTCACCTGATAAGCCAGAATCTCTATGGGTTCTTCCTCATATGTGAGGTATGGATTCACTTTAATTTCTTCCACTGGTAGTACATGAGATGGGTCTGATCGATACCTCTTCAACATAGATACATGGAAGAAGTTATGTATCTTCTCCAACTCTGGAGGTAGTGCCAAACGATATGCCAAAGGACCCACTCTTTCTAGAACCTCATATGGCCCAATGAAACGAGGACTCAGTTTCCCCTTTCTGCCAAATCTCATAATTTTCTTCCAAGGGGAAACCTTGAGGAATATTTTCTCACCCACTGCATGCTCAATATCTCTTCTCTTCAGATCAATATAGGACTTCTGATGGTCTAATGCAGCTTTGAGTCGATCTCTAACCAATCTGATTTTTTCTTCAGTCTGCTGAACAATTTCTGGCCCAATCATCTTTCTTTCACCCACATCATCCCAACACAACGGGCTTCTACATTTTCTGCCATACAAAGCTTCATATGGAGGCATTCCAATGCTTGATTGGTAGCTATTGTTGTAAGCAAACTCAATCAAAGGCAAGTGTGTGTCCCAACTGCCTTCAAACTCAATCACATAAGCCCGTAGCATGTCCTCCAAGATCTGAATTACTCTCTCAGATTGGCCATATGTCTATGGGTGGAATGCCGTACTGAACTTCAATTTAGTTCCTAGGGCTCTTTGAAGACCACCCCAGAATCTATAAGTGAACCTAGGATCTCTATCTAATACGATGGACACTGGCACTCCATGCAGTTTTACTATCTCATCAATGTACAACTTGGCCAATCTTTCTAAACTGTAGTCCATCCGGACAGGCAGAAAATGAGTAGACTTGGTCAGTTTGTCAACAATAACCCATACTGCATCGTGGCTGTTCTGTTTCCTCGAAAGTCCCATCACAAAATCCATCGTTAATCTCTCCTATTTCCATTCCGGTACTGGTAATGGATGTAACACCCTTATGTTTGGTAGTGCGTTGTACTGTTCCGGTGACCAGTGTTGGTCAGGATAGTTAGAATGCCTAGAATTATATTTAAATATTAGTGAGGAGACATAAAATAATGAAATACAAGAAAAGAAAATACAAAAAAACAAAGGAAAAATAATAGCAATGAAAGGTAACCAAGTTAAACGAGCCAATAACCATAGCGATGGGTAACTGCATCGGGAAGTTGCGGCGTGGACCGTTGACTAGCCCTGGACCGCGGAGAACCCTGAAAAATATTTTTAAGATATAATTAAAGACTTATTGAAGCATAAATATTATTAGAAATATCAAAGAAAAATTAAATAATTAGTACAAAGAAAAATGAGAAATCGAGAAAATGACAAAACTCGGTGTTAACGAAAAATTGGGAATACAACACGAACAGGGGCATTGTGGTCATTTGACACCTCGAGTTGCCTTTTGACCTAAATTTTCATTAAAAATAAATGATATTACACTTTAGAAATGTCATGAAAAATAAGAAATATGGTACATAATACAAATAGTGGAAGTTTGGGGCATAAATTACAAATTGTGAAACTTGGGAATTAATTAATCCTAAACTAAGGTTAGTGCTCCACTAATTATATTTTAAGGGACCAATATAAGGGTTTAGTGGGCAGAAACATCTTCATCTTCAACCTCCCAACACCAAGCCGAAGTGAGCCTCCATTGAAACACCATGGCCGAAGCTTCATCACCTTCCATGCACCTCAATTCTAACCACTTTTCACACTATTTTCCTTCACTAAACTTTGCTTATACAACTTGGACAGTAGATAGGTAGCAAGAAAATTAAGTTTTGGTGAGGTTGTGTAGAACGTCAAAAGTGGTAAGTATGTATTTTTAATTCTTGTTTCATTAAACTTTGAATGGGTGTTGTGGGTAGTTGATTTGTGGAAGGATTTTTGAAGTTTGATGAGTTAATGGAGAGGTACATTTTGGCAGCCATGGAACCTCAATAAGAACAGTTTATTCTTGCATGGAAATAGTGGTTTGAATGATGATTTAAATGTTTGATTGTATTGTACTTGAATTCCATGTGTAAGGTATGATTTGGAAGCTTAAAAAGTGAAAATGGCAATTGATGGATATGTGTAAATTTGTGGTAGCCTCATGAAGAAGATTGAGGTGTTTGAGTTCATGAAATATTGTTGAATTATGTTGTCATTGATGGCAGCATGTGTATATGAATAATTGGTTGAATTTGGATATGTGCATAGTGGTTTGAATTTGGACATGTAAATGAGGTGCATTCATGTGTTTAATTGTTGTAATTGGACTTGAAAATTCTGGGTTATAGTGTGCATATTGACAATGGTTATAAGTTGCCAAAATGACCAAAAATGTGTTGCTAAATGTGTTAATGTTATGGTACAAACCAGAATTGGCATGGAAGTGTGAACTTGGTAAGCATAGGATGTGTAATTGGTAAAGGGTGAACAATGTACAATAGGGCAGTGTATGTTTTGGCTTAGAACCTTAAGTGTGTGGCTCCAATTGGTATGAAGATACCAAAGCCCAGAAATGAATAGAACCAAGCCAAATAGCTTGCACAAGTTCAGGTCCAAAAACTGGCCGAACCAAAAGTGACCTAAAAATGACCTAAACCTACCATTTTGGTGCATTCTGTCCAGCATTGGTAAATTGACCATAACTTGGTCTATATAACTCAGAATGACCTGAAAATTTTCCCCACGTGCAATAAGATATAGACCTACAAGTTTGTAGTTTTGACCAAAACCTGAAAACTGAGGGAACTAGGTCATCCGGTTAGGTCAAATTAGCATACTGAAATCCGATAAATTGCAATAAAATGTAATATATATGAAAATGAATTTGGTAACATGTACCAACATTAGAAGGCTATAAAATGTGACATTTTGGTAACATTAAACCTAATTCACCTAGAATGCATCGAGGGTCAACATCTTAAGTTGACTAAGGAAATAATAGAATTCAATAAATTAATTATTAAGCATTGTTGTTAGAGACAATTTAAATGAGTACTGAAACACTACAAATTATGTGTTTCAGTTAGCAAAGACTCAGAGAAAGGGAAGGAAACACTGAGTCAGGGCCAAGAGACAGTTATCAGAGGTTTGTGTACAACAGTTATTTCTTTTGAATTTTCAATTGAAATAAATTATGACTATTTATATATTATTGTTTTAAATTGTGAAAAATTGTTTGAATGATATTTGATGGATACTTATTGATTGAAAAGCATTGTAAATAGTTTGAAACCACAGCTATCATGTATATTGATTGAATTCCTCACTAGCTTATCTAGTGGGATGAATTGAATTCCCTCTCTAGCTGAAGTGTTGAGGTGTGTGCCTGTTGAGGACGAATAGAATGAGTACTCATATTATTGCTAGCTAGCTATGTTATTCCTCACTAGCCATTGGCTTTTGGGATGAATTGAATTCCTCACTAGCCATCGGCTTTTGGGATGAATTGAACTTTGGTAACATGATTAAGCTGTGTGTGTATGATTTATTGATATTTATTGTGATATTGTGAAATGGAGTTTAAATTCTTATTGACATTCACTGTCTTTGAACTTAACTATGGTTTTAAGTATCCACTATTTATATGGCTTATGATTTGTGATTTAAAGTTGTATTTTGTTAATGTTGTGCACCACTGAGACATTGGCTCAGCGATAGCTTTTCATTGCTGTCGTAGGTAGATAGACTGACAGGGCAGCAGACTACACTAAGAGATCATCGGGTATATTGAGTATACCATATTTTGCATTTTATATTGTAATGTATGTTCACTGTATGTATATATTGTTCTTGGTTTTGAGTAGTTGTAAATTAAAATTGTACATTAAAGTTGTAAACTAAATTTATAAATTATTTTGGTTTGTAAATATTATGATATATTTATTTATCTCAGCTTTTGAAAACACTGGAAAATTATTGTGGATTTGAGTTGACAAATGTTGAAAAACATATTGTGTTGATTGAATGTTGGAGTTTGAGATTGAGAAATATATTTGGAGTGATTTTTTTTTTTACAAATTTTTAAAGAACTGTTTTATTCAAAATACAGAGATCACTCTGCCAAAATTTTTGCAGAAATTATTAATACTTCAAATGTATTATCAAGTTTCACTTCAGTTAATTTTTTTTTTACACCTGTAAATAGTGCTTACCACTGTAAAAAGAAGTAAGAAAAGGTTTAAAATCCCTTGTAGTGTATTTAATGGGTTATCAGTAGACGAAGTTGGTAATTCATTAGGTATACTACGGGATCATGTTATGCCTTACGGAAGGGTAGGGTGTGACATGTTTTAGTTGTATCAGAGCTAGTTTTTAAATTCTGTTTTTACCTGTAATTTGAATATTCTTTCTTCATAGTACAACTGCTCAATATCATTGTTTGATACATACAATACATTACATTATAAATATGCACTAACGGGAGGAAATCTCCTTGTGTTATTGTTCAGGGGGTCTAAGATCCTCAAATTGATTATGGAAGAGGGTGATCGTTCAGTCGATCAATCAATAAAGGCTGAGGTACTAGGGGATGCCCCAGCCCCTCAGAGCGTCAGAAGCTCGACTTTACCAGCCCCACCTGTACAAATTACTGCACAAATAGCCTAGTACATGGCCATTTTCTTTCAACAAATAGCTGATAATCTGTCAGACCAAGCCCAAGTACAAACCCAACCCCCACAAGGGCAGTGTGAAATAAAGAAGAGGGAGAAACCTATGGGTCAGAGCTCGAGCAGTAATTTGGGAAAGAGAAAAGAATTTGAGGAGCCCCGAGCTTAGGGATATAACAGAGGTGGATCATCAGGGTAGAGACCACCAAGGTCCAGTCGTCGAACAACTAGAATTTTCTACCCTCCCCGCCAATGTGAAACTTGTGGAAGAAATTATGGTGGGATGTACTACAAGGCCATAGGAGCCTGTTATAACTGTGGAGGCACAGGGCACTTTGCCAAAGACTGCACCAGTACTCGTAGAGTTAGACCACCTCCTACTACTGCAGAAGGGTCAGTTCAGAGTCCTGCCACTAGAAGTTCACAACCACCTAGCAGAGGTAGAGGCAGGGGTAGAAGTAGTCCAGCAGGCAGCCAAGGCACTGTGAATCAATCAGAGCAAGGTTGTGCTCCAGTCAGAGTCTATGTAATGAGACAGAGAGAAGAGGCCGAGACATCTGATGTTGTGGCTGGTACCTTCTCAACTTTTAATCAAGATGTGTTTGTGTTATTTGATTCAGGTTCTACCCATTCTTATGTGAGTGCTAGCATCATTGATTGCATTATTGTTCCATGTACAAAAATGGACTTTGAGGTGCTAGTAACAAGTCCGCTAGGACAAGAGGTTACGATTAATAGAATGTATAGGAATTGTCCTTTGGTGATCCAAGGACATACTTTTCTATCTGATCTCATTGAAATGCCCTTCAGAGATTATGATATCATCTTGGGCATGGATTGGTTAGCCAAGCATCACGCCATGATTGACTGTAGACTGAAGACAATCACTTTTTGTCTTCCTCAGTACAGTGATGTGGTAATACATGGGGAGAGGCAACTATTGCCATCAAACATCATTTCGGTTGTACTTGGCACATGTGGTAGACACCCAAGTGGGGAGTCCAGCATTGAGGGACATCCCTATAGTATATGACTTTCCAGATGTGTTTCCTAATGAACTGCCAGGATTACCTGCAGAAAGAGAGGTGCAGTTTGAAATTAATATTATGCCTGGTGTGGATCCAATCTCCATAACACCATACAGAATGGCACCAGCAGAGTTGACGGAGTTGAAGATACAGTTGCAAGAACTACTTGAAAAGGGCTTCATCCGCCCTAGTATGTCACCTTGGGGAGCGCCAGTATTGTTTGTTAAGAAGAAAGATGGCACTCTTCGTTTATGTATTGACTACCGGTAGTTGAATAAGGTGACAATAAAGAACAGATATCCATTGCCTCGCATTGATGATCTGTTTGATCAGTTGAAGGGTGCAGCTGTATTCTCCAAAATTGATATGCGATCGGGTTATTATCAGTTGAAAGTGCAAGAGCAGAGTATTCCAAAAACTGATTTCAGAACTCGATACGGCCATTATGAGTTTCTGGTAATGCCATTCGGGCTAACTAATGCTCCAGCTGCTTTTATGGATCTAATGAACACTATCTTCAGACCATATCTGGACCAATTTGTGGTGGTGTTTATTGATGACATTTTGATATATTCGAGGAATGCAGAGGAGCATGACAGACATCTGTGGATTGTACTGCAGACTTTGAGGGAGAAACAGCTATACGCCAAATTGTCGAAATGTGAATTTTGGCTGAAAGAAATCTCCTTCTTGGGACATGTTGTGTCAGCTGAAGGGATCAAGGTAGATTCCAGCAAGGTAGAAGCTATCCTTAATTGGAAGCCGCCCAGGAATATCACAGAAATTCGCAGTTTTCTGGGTTTAGCTAGATATTACCGTTGATTTGTGAAAGGGTTTTCTATGTTATCTTCTCCACTGACTAAGCTGCTTCGGAAAGATGTAAAATTTCAGTGAACAGATAAATGTCAACAGAGTTTTGATGAGTTGAAGAGGTGTTTGACTGAAGCTCCAGTCCTTACTTTACCTACCCCGGGTAAAGAATACACAGTTTATAGTGATGCTTCTCACAATGGGTTCGGCTGTGTACTGATGCATGATCGAAATGTCATCGCTTATGCATCACGCCAGCTGAAACCGCATGAGAGGAACTACCCAACACATGACTTGGAGCTAGCAGCTATTGTTTTTGCTCTGAAGATCTGGAGACATTATTTGTATAGGGAGAAATGCTACATTTACACAGATCACATGAGCTTGAAGTATTTAGGCACCCAGAAGGAATTGAATTTGAGGCAGAGGAGATGGTTAGAACTGATTAAAGATTATGATTGCTTAAAAGACTATCAGCCAGGGAAAGCAAATGTGGTGGCTAACGCCTTAAGTCACAAGACTATGGCAAGTCTCAGAGTTTCTCCTTTGCCCATGGTACATGAGTTGAAAGCACAAACATGCCGCTTGTGATTGATGATGAGGGATGCATAAGAGTTGCATGGCATGTACAATCATCGTTGATTGATCGATCGTAATGGTCGCTTGAGTGATGCAAAATATTAGAAGCTACTGAAAGAAGTCCAACAGGGCAAGAAACCTGAATTCTCTGTGAGAGATGATGGTTTACTACTACATCAGGGCAGAATGTGCATTCCTAATAATGCTAACTTGAGACAGATCATTATGAACGAAGCACATGAGTCTCCTTTTGCTATGCACCCTGGTGGAACTAAAATGTACAGAGGGCTGAAAGAGCATTACTGGTGGATGGTTATGAAAAAGGATATAGCTAAATTTGTTTCCAAATGCCTAACTTGTCAGCAAGTGAAGGCAGAACATCAAGTACCAGCAGGTTTGTTACATCCATTGCCAGTACCAGAGTGGAAATGGGAACGGATAACTATGGATTTTATTACGGGATTTCCGAGGACACAGAATAGTCATGATGCAGTATGGGTTATAGTTGATAGACTGACCAAGTCTGCTCACTTCTTGCCAGTCCAGATGGACTATAGCCTAGAGAGATTGGCCAGATTGTACATAAATGAGATTATAAGACTACATGGAGTGACAATATCAATTGTATCTGACAGAGATCCTAGGTTCACTTCCAGATTCTGGGGTAGTCTTCAGAGAGCCCTAGGAACTAGATTGAACTTTAGCACAACATTCCACCCACAGACAGATGGCCAGTCTGAGAGGATAATTCAAATATTGGAGGATATGCTACTGGCTTGTGTGATTGAGTTTGAAGGTAGTTGGGATATACACTTGCCTTTGATTGAGTTTGCTTATAACAACAGCTACCAATCAAGCATTGGGATGCCTCCATATGAAGCTTTGTATGGCAGGAAGTGCAGAACTCCCCTATGTTGGGATGAAGTAGGTGAAAGAAAGATGATTGGGCCAGAAATTGTTCAGCAGACAGAGGAAAAGATCAGATTGATCAGAGATCGACTCAAGGCTGCATCAGACCGTCAGAAGTCTTATGTTGATCTGAAGAGCATAGATATTGAATATGCAGTAGGTGATAAAGTATTCCTCAAAGTTTCTCCTTAGAAGAGAATTATGAGATTTGGCAGAAAGGGGAAACTGAGTCCTCGTTTCATCGGACCATATGAGGTTCTGGAAAGAGTGGGTCCTTTGGCATATCGGTTGGCATTACCTCCAGAGCTAGAAAGGATACACAGTGTCTTCCATGTGTCCATGTTAAGGAGGTACAGATCTGACCCATCTCATGTATTATCATTTGAAGAGATTGAAGTAAATCCAGACCTCTCATATGAGGAAGAACCCAAAGAAATTCTAGCATATGAGGTGAAGCAGCTGAGGAATAAACAGATACACCTGGTTAAAGTGCTGTGGAACCATCATTCAGGCCAGGAAGCTACTTGGGAACGTGAAGAGGATATGAGGAGACAGCACCCACAACTGTTCAAAGACTAATGCCAAGTAAAATTTCAAGACGAAATTTATTTTAAGGGGGGGAGAATTGTAACACCCCTATGTTCGATAGTGCGTTTTACTGTTTCGGTGACCAGTGTCAGTCCGGATAGTTAGAATGCCTAGAATTACATTTAAATATTAGTGAGGAGACATAAAATAATAAAACACAAGAAAAGAAAATACAAGAAAAACAAAGGAAAAATAATAGCAATGAAAGGTAACCAAGTTAAACGAGCCGAGAACCATAGTGATGGGTGACCGCATCGGGAAGTTGTGGCGTGGACCGTTGACTAGCCCTGGACCGCGGGGAACCCTGAAAAATATTTTTAAGACATAATTAAAGACTTATTGAAGCATAAATATCATTAGAAATATCAAAGAAAAATTAAATAATTAGTACAAAGAAAAACAAGAAATCGAGAAAACGACAAAACTCGGTGTTACCGAAAAATCGGGAATACAACCCGAACAGGGGCATTGTGGTCATTTGATACCTCGAGTTGCCTTTTGACCTAAATGTCCATTAAAAATAAATGATATTACACTTTAGAAATGTCATGAAAAATAAGAAATATGGTACATAATACAAATAGTGAAAGTTTGGGGCATAAATTACAAATTGTGAAACTTGGGAATTAATTAATCCTAAACTAAGGTTAGTGCTCCACTAATTATATTTTAAGGGACCTATATAAGGGTTTAGTGGGCAGAAACATCTTCATCTTCATCCTCCCAACACCATGCCAAAGTGAGCCTCCATTGAAACACCATGGCCGAAGCTTCATCACCTTCCATGCACCTCAATTCTAACCACTTTTCACACTAGTTTCCTTCAATAAACTTTGCTTATACAACTTAGGCAGTAGATAGGCAGTAAGAAAATTAAGTTTTGGTGAGGTTTTGAAGAATTTCAAAAGTGCTAAGTATATATTTTTAATTCTTGTTTCATTAAACTTTGAATGGGTATTGTGGGTAGTTGATTTGTGGAAGGATTTTTGAAGTTTGATGAGTTAATGGAGAGGTATATTTTGGCAGCCATGGAACCTCAATAAGAACAGTTTATTCTTGCATGTAAATAGTGGTTTGAATGATGATTTAAATGTTTGATTGTATTGTACTTGAATTCCATGTGTAAGGTATGATTTGGAAGCTTAAAAAGTGAAAATGGCAATTGATGGATATGTGTAAATTTATGGCAGCCTCATGAAGAAGATTGAAGGGTTTGAGTTCATAAAATATTGTTGAATTATATTGTCATTGATGGCAGCATGTGTATATGAATAATTGGTTGAATTTGGATATGTGCATAGTGGTTTGAATTTGGACATGTAAATGAGGGGCATTCATGTGTTTAATTATTGTAATTGGACTTGGAAAATTCTGGGTTATAGTGTGCATATTGACAATGGTTATAAGCTGCCAAAATGACCAAAAATATGTTGCTAAATGTGTTAATGTTATGGTACAAACAAGAATTGGCATGGAAGTGTGAACTTGGTAAGCATAGGATGTGTAATTGGTAAAGGGTGAACAATGTACAATAGGGAAGTGTATGTTTTGGCTTAGAACCTTAAGTGTGTGGCTCCAATTGGTATGAGACCAATTGGAGGTGAAACTAGGCACAAAATATGCCAACTTTCATGAAGGAAGCTTACCAAAATTCTACTTAGAAGGTGACTTGAAAAATGACCAAATCCGGATTAGTGCTTTGAAAGCCTGAAAATTGACCATTTGGGCAGCAGTTGGTATTTTGGCCATAACTCACTCAAAACGGGTCCAATTGACCTGAAATTTTTACCATGAATATTTTAGACATATATATACAATTTTTATGAAGACACCAAAGCCCAGAAATGATCAGAACCAAGCCAAATAGCTTGCACAAGTTCAGGTCCAAAAACTGGCCGAACCAAAAGTGACCTAAAAATGACCTAAACCTACCATTTTGGTGCATTCTGTCTAGCATTGGTAAATTGACCATAACTTGGTCTACACAACTCAGAATGACCTGAAATTTTTCCCCACGTGCAATAAGACATAGACGTACAAGTTTGTAGTTTTGACCGAAACCCAAAAACTGAGGAAACTAGGTCATCCGGTTAGGTCAAATTAGCATACCGAAATCCGACAAATTGCAATAAAATGCAATATACATGAAAATGAGTTTGGTAACATGTACCAACATTAAAAAGCTATAAAATGTGACATTTTGGTAACATTAAACCTAATTCACCTAGAATGCATCGAGGGTCAACATCTTAAGTTGACTAAGGAAATAATAGAATTCAATAAATTAATAATTAAGCCTTGTTGTTAGAGACAGTTTAAATGAGTACTGAAATACTTCCAATTGTGTGTTTCAGTTAGCAAAGACTCAGGGAAAGGGAAGGAAACACTGAGTCAAGGCCAAGAGACAGTTATCAGAGGTTTGTGTACAACAGTTATTTCTTTTGAATTTTCAATTGAAATAAATTATGACTATTTGTATATTATTGTTTTAAATTGTGAAAAATTGTTTGAATGATATTTGATGGATACTTATTAAATGAAAAGCATTGTAAATGGTTTGAAACCACAGCTATCATGTATATTGATTGAATTCCTTGCTAGCTTGTCTAGTGGGATGAATTGAATTCCCTCTCTGGCTAAAGTGTTGAGGTGTGTGCCTATTGAGGATGAATAGAATGAGTACTCATATTATTGCTAGCTAGCTATGTTATTCCTCACTAGCCATCGGCTTTTGGGATGAATTGAACTTTGGCAGTATGATTAAGCTGTGTGTGTATGATTTATTGATATTTATTGTGATATTGTGAAATGGAGTTTAAATTCTTATTGACATTCACTGTCTTTGAATTTAACTATG
Source organism: Hevea brasiliensis (assembly GCF_030052815.1). Lineage (NCBI taxonomy): Eukaryota > Viridiplantae > Streptophyta > Magnoliopsida > Malpighiales > Euphorbiaceae > Hevea > Hevea brasiliensis. Next base: position 87,683,554 of record NC_079495.1, read on the forward strand.
GTTTTAATTATCCACTATTTATATGACTTATGATTTGTGATTTAAAGTTGTATTTTGTTAATGTTGTGCACCACTGAGACATTGGCTCAGCGATAGCTTTTCATTGCTATCGCAGGTAGACAGACTGACAGGGTAGCAAACTAGGCTACTAGTACTACACTAAGAGATCATCGGGTATATTGAGTATACCATATTTTGCATTTTGTATTGTAATGTATGTTCACTGTATGTATATATTGTTCTTGGTTTTGAGCAGTTGTAAATTAAAATTGTACATTAAAGTTATAAACTAAATTTGTAAATTATTTTGGTTTGTAAAAATTATGATATATTTCTTTATCTCAGCTTTTGAAAACACTGGAAAATTATTGTGGATTTGAGTTGACAAATGTTGAAAAACATATTGTGTTGATTGAATGTTGGAGTTTGAGATTGAGAAATATATTTGGAGTGTTTTTTTTTTTACAGGTTTTTAAAGAACTGTTTTATTCAAAATACAGAGAGCACTCTGCCAAAATTTTTGCAGAAATTATTAATACTTCAAATGTATTATCTGGTTTCACTGCAGTTAAAATTTTTTTTTTACACCTGTAAATAGTGCTCACCACTGTAAAAAGAAATAAGAAAATGTTTAAAATCCCTTGTAGTGTATTTAATGGGTTATCAGTAGACAAAGTTGGTAATTCATTAGGTATACTACGGGATTATGTTATGCCTTACGGAAGGGTAGGGTGTGACAATGGATGTAACAAACTAACTAGTACTTGATGCTTTGCCTTCACTTGCTGACAAGTTAGGCATTTGAAAACAAATTCTGCCATATCTCTTTTCATACCCATCCACTAGTAGTGCTCTTTCAGCCCTCTATACATTTTTGTGCCACTAGGGTGCATAGCAAAGGGAGACTCATATGCTTCCTTCAAAATGATCTGTCTCAAGTCAACGTCATTAGGAATGCAATTTATACCCTGGTATAGTAATAGGTCGTCATCTGTCACTGAGAATTCTGGTTTCTTGCCCTGTTTGACTTCTTCTAACAGCTTCTGATACTTCTGATCATTCTGAGCAGCCATTCTGATATGATCAATCAACACTGGCTGTACATGCCGTGCAACTGCTGTCTGCCCCTCATCATTAATCTCTAAGCTGGCATGCAATACTCTCAACTCATGTACCATAGACAAAGGAGAAACCCGTAGACTTGCCATAATCTTACAACTTAAGGCGTTAGCCACCACATTGGCTTTCCCTGGCTGATAGTCTATCAGACAATCATAGTCTTTTATCAACTCTAACCATCTCCTCTATCTCAAATTCAACTCCTTCTGAGTGCCCAGATACTTCAAACTCTTATGATCTGTGTAGATGTAGCACTTCTCCCTATACAAATAGTGTCTCCAGATCTTAAGAGCAAACACAATAGCTGCAAGCTCCAAGTCATATGTCGGATAATTCCTCTCATGTGTTTTCAGCTGGTATGATGCATAGGCAATGACATTTCGCTCTTGCATCAGTACACAGCCTAACCCATTGTGAGAAGCATCGCTGTAAACTGTGTATTCTTTACCCGGGGTAGGTAAAGTCAGGACTGGAGCTTCAGTCAAACATTTCTTCAACTCATCAAAACTTTGTTGGCATTTTTTCGTCCACTGAAATTTCACATCTTTTCGGAGTAGCTTAGTCAATGGAGATGCCAATATGGAGAACCCTTTCACAAAATGGTGGTAGTATCCAGCTAAACCTAGAAAACTGCGAATCTCCGTGATATTTCTAGGTGATCTCCAGTTAAGGATAACTTTTATCTTACTTGGATCTACCTTGATTCCCTCTGCCGATACTATATGCCCCAAGAAGGATATTTCTTCAGCCAAAATTCACACTTCGATAATTTGGCGTATAACTGTTTCTCCCTCAAAATCTGTAGTACAATCCGCAGATGTCTATCATGCTCCTCTATACTCCCTGAGTAGACTAATATATTATTTATGAATACCACAACAAACTGGTCAAGGTATGGTCTGAAGATAGTGTTTATTAGATCCATAAAAGTAGTCGGAGCATTAGTTAACCCGAATGGCATGACCAAGAACTCATAATGGCCATAACGGGTTTTAAAGGCAGTTTTAGGAATACTCTACTCTTATACTTTCAGCTGGTAATAACCCGATCTCAGGTCAATTTTGGAGAACATAACTGCACCCCTCAACTGATCAAATAAATCATCAATGCGGGGCAAGGGATATCTATTCTTTATTGTCACCTTATTTAACTATCGATAGTCAATACATAAGCGGAGAGTGCCATCTTTCTTCTCAACAAACAACACTGGCACTCCCGAAGGTGACATACTAGGGCGGATAAAGCCCTTCTCAAGCAGCACTTGCAACTGCGCTTTCAATTCTTTCAGTTCTGCTGGTGCCATTCTATATGGTGTTATAGAGATTGGGTCCACACTAGGCATAACATCAATTTCAAACTGCACCTCTCTTTTCGGAGGTAATCCTAGCAATTCATCATGAAACACATCCGGAAAGTCACATACAGTAGGGATGTCTCTCAGTGCTGGACTCCCCACTTGGGTGTCTATCACATGTGCCAAGTATGCTTCACACCCCTTTCTGATCATCCTTCTATCTAGTGCAGCCGAAATGATGTTTGATGGCAGTAACTGCCTCTCCCCATATATTACCACATCACCGTACAGAGGGAGACCAAAAGTGACTGTTTTCAGTCTACAGTCAATCATGGCGTGATGCATGGCTAACCAATCCATGCCCAAGATGATATCATAATCTCTGAATGGCATTTCAATCAAATCTGATAGAAAAACATGTCCTTGGATCACCAAAGGACAATCTCTACACATTTTGTTGACCCGAACCTCTTGTCCTAACGGACTAGTTACTAGCACTTCAAAATCCATTTTGATACATGGAACAACAAGGGAACTAACTATGTTAGCACTAACATACGAATGGGCTTAACCCGGATCAAACAGCACAAAGACATCCTGATCAGAGATAGAGAAAGTACCGGCGATAATATCAGAAGTCTCAGCCTCTTCCCACTGTCTCATCGTGTAAACCCTAGCCGGAGCGCTCCCTTGTGCTGACTGGCTAACATTACCCTGATTGCCAGAAGCATTGCCTCTACCTCTGCCTCTTCCTCTGCTAATCGGTTGTGAACCTTTGGAAGCAGAACTTTGAATAGATCCCTCAGCAGTAGTAGGAGCTAGCCCAAATCTACGGGCACTGGTGCAGTCCTTAGCAAGATGGCCCATGCCTCCACAGTTAAAGCAAGCTCCTGTTGCCCAATAGCATTCTCCCCCATAAGTCTTGCCACATGTCTCATAGGGGCGGGGAGGATATGAACCCCTGGTCGACTGCTGACTAGACCTAGGTGGTCTCTATCCAGAGAATCTGCCCCTTCCAAACCTTCCACCTCTGCCAGATCCCCTAAATTTCTTCCTTTTTCCAGTATTACCACTTGAACTTTGCTCAACTGATTTTTCACCTTTATCTTTCTCTGATTTCTCAGTCTTCTCAGATTTCTCTTTCGCTGGTGTCGCTTCTAATTCAATTCTTTCTACTTCCAGTGCTTGAGACATTAGTTCAGAGAAGTTGTTATATTTAAAGGGGACCACTTGTACTCTTAAAGTAGGCTTCAGGCCGGTTTCAAACCTCTTGCAGCTTTCTCTGCTAGTAGACAGGAGACTCCTAGCATAGTGGCTTAAGTGGGAGAACTCCCTCTCATACTCTGCCACTGATTTGTTGCCTTATTTCAGACTAAAAAATTCTTGCAATTTTTGATCCACATATGCATCTGGGACATATTTCTGTCTGAACTCTATGATGAAGTCGTCCCAGGTCAATACTGGTGGTTCTGCCAAACTGTGGGGGATAGTCTTCCACTAGTCATACGCATCCCCTTGCAGTAGCAACACTAAATACTCAAATTTCAGTTTATCTGGGCAGTGCAATTTCTAGAATACTCTGTCCATTCTTTCTAGCCATTGCTCTGCCTCTAGTGGGTCTACTGTACCCTTAAATTCTATCACCCCATATTTCAACAACTTATCATATTGTCTGACTAGAGCCTGAGGTTGCACCATAGGAGTCTGGAGTGGAGTTTGAGCAAGCATACCCCCAGCCATTTATTGAAACATTGCAGCCATTTGTTGGGCGAATTGTGCCGAGAATTGTGGCATTTGTGGGGCTGGTGCCACTGACCCACTAACATTTTAGAGAGCTGGGGCTTCCCCTTGGGCCTCAGCCTCTACAGACTACTCAACAGAGCGATCCCCTTCTTCCATTTCAGGTTGGAGTTAGGATATCTACTGAACAAATAACACAAGGAGATTTCCCTCCGTTAGTTCATATTTATGATGTAATGCACTGTATGAAACAAATAAGGACATTGAGTAGTTGTACTTATCAAAGAAAAGAAACAATTTCACAAGTCAAAACATATTTCAAAAATTCGCTATGATACCACTAAAACATGTCACACCTTACCCCTCTCTAAGGCATAACATGATCCCGTAGTATACTTAATGAATTACCGACTCCGTCTACCGATAACCAATTAAATACACTTCAAAGGATTTTAAAACAATTTTCTTACTTTTTGTAAGTGGTGATCTTTTATAGCAAGTATTAAAAATATTTAATGGAAGTTTAAAAACTAGCTAAAATTTTTGTCCATTTTTATTTTTACGCAAGTTTTGGAAAAATTTCGACAGAGTGCCATCTATATTTGGGAAAAACAGTTCTTCAAATACCTGTAAAAACACTTCCAATAATTCATTTCATCAAATCCGCCACTACCACTACACAAATCAGCATCATTTCTCCCAACTCCGTAATTCAAAATAGTTCTCAATTCAATTGTCATAAAAAATAATACTAAATAACTTCATTCATATTTTATTAAAGAAAAATCAATTTACATTCATCAATCCAAAATTTACATTAGAAAATCCAAAATAATATTATTACAAACTCTATACAATTGCTCAAGACCAGTTTATACATGTACATATGGTTACATACGCAAATATAAACATTATAATCAGGGTATAAAATTATACCAGACAAAATCCCAGGGATGTAGCTCCAAGATCCTCAGCAGCTCACTCCGCTGCTCCTCTAGTCTCTCTATTTGCAACAGAAATAACACCCATCGCTGAGTACTATGGCTCAATAGTGCACAATATACTAAAATAATATTTTATGCATAATTCAAATCACATTTATTCAAATATAGTACTGAAAATGAAAAACAGATACAAAACACAATTTACAATTTTAGTCAAAACAGTCTCAAAACCATTTCATAAAAACACAAAGTTATATCATGCCATTCAGAACAATATTCATCTCAATAGCCGAAGGCTTATGAGAAATCACAAGGCTAGCTAGCTCAAACTATGGGTATCCATTCAATTTCTTCCTCACTGGCACGCACCTCAACACTTCAGCCAGAGAGGGAATCAAAATTTAAAACTAATTCCTCCCACTAGTCATGCTAGTGAGGTATTCAAATATATGGTCATGACACTGTGGTTTCAAAACTGTCTTAGCAGTTTACTAAACATTTATTGCCAATTCAAACACATATAGTTAAACTTTCAACAATTTAAGTCAAAAGCATAATACACATTTCAATCACCATTTTGCAATATAAGTAATTCATAATTCATTTCATGCACTTTGCAAAGGAATTTTAAAGAATATTTATGTTGTGCACAAACTTTATGCGAGTCATCTCTTAGCCTTGACTCGATGCCTCGGGTTCTTTCTCAGTATTTTTTTCAACTGAAACACACAATTTTACAGTGTTTCAGTATCATAATTTATCATAAATCCAAAAACAATTTTAAATCTATTTATTTCTAGCTTTAATATGCTTAACTTCACGTTCTTTAAGATTTGCATTTCGGGGTTACTATTCACAATACTATTCAAGTCAAATTGTTGACTTTTTCACGCATAATAGGTATGGGAATTTTAATTTCACCTACATACCACATTTTGGTTACCTAATTTGTTGGTTTTGGTTGTTTCCTCAAATTTTAAGTCTCTTAGGTGAAATTTCCAAATTTCAGATTTGGTACCCTATTTTGTACTATTCCATTGGTCAAGTTGCTGTTGAAATTTGGCTAAGTTTTCTTCATAGAAGTTGTTCCTTATTGCATTAACTTTATTTTCCTTTTTGAATCACTCCATTTGGAGTTTTTTAGCCCAAGTTGTGGCCATTTCAACATGGCTGACTGAATTTGGTGTTACCCAGAATTCCGGGCATTTTCTAGATACTAGCAATTTTTGTACACTGACTGCAGGTGACTTTTTGGACATGTTATGTTCAAAATTTGAGTTTTTTTTTTCTTCATGAAAGTTGTAGGGCTTTGTCTCAGCTTTCTATCGGTATAAAATTTAGGCCATTTGGACCTTCCTAGACCAAGTTATAGTCATTTAGGTAACTACTATTCATTTGGTCATTTTTGTACAGGGCAGTGTGCCCAATTCCGGATTTGGCCTAATTGTTCAGTAAGTTATAGTCATTTTCTGGGCATGATTCCTAGATAAAAAATGGTCCATTCTGTGTCTAGTTTCATTCCCAATTGGGTTGGTAAATTTTTAGTTTTGGTCCCTGAAAGGGACCTAGGTCAAGCTGTCTGCATAATAACCCTAACCAATCCGAATTGAAGCTTATTTCTAACAATTCACACACACCACAAATGGTCACAATTGACCATTTCTCAACTCAAATAAGGTCAAATACACCAATTGACCAATTCTCAACTTTTTCTCCAATTTTTCAAAAGGCTCAAAACCCTAATTACATAGAGTTTAAATTTAATGCATTCAAAGTGCACATTCATGATCTATACACCTAATTCACCTCAAATAACTATTCAAATCCACCAAATTCATTCAATCCCAACCCCACCTACTGCTAGTCGAATTCCATATTACTCACCCAATAATTGTTTTGTTTTGATTTTATGTTAATTAAACTAGAACATAAACATTTAACTACAATTTCCAAGTTTAGATAACTAACCTCAAACTTTGATTCTCAATTTCTCCAAATCTTCAATTTCTTCCTTTTTCTTTCTCCTTCAATCTTCTTTTCTAGTTGGGATAACAAGGTTTGATGGAAAATTTTGGGGGATTTAGGGTTAATTGAAGGGATCAAAAGCTTGAGATCAAGCCTTAATGGTGAAAACCATGGAGAGAGAGAGTGAGGGTGGCTGGCTGCTTTTGATGGAAGAAGATAATGAATTTTCTTTTTTCTTTATTTTTGTTTTATGCTCTTTTATCTTGATTTTTACTTAGTCAAAATTTTAAATAAATTCAAATCATTTAATGATGTCATGGTGGGGTCACTTGGATGATGTAATAATTCACTTTTTCTTTTCTTTTTCTATTTCCTCCATTTTTTCATTCTTCTTTAATTTAATTCTACATTTCAAAATTTTCATTTCTCCTATTTTATTGAACAGTTAGGTCAGGAGTCAGCTCTAGGGGTGAATTGACCAAATTGCCCCTCGCCGATTCAATCCGGTTTGCAAGTAATTCAATATTTCTTCCGGATCCCTGACATAATTAATTGACCTGCTTAACAATTCTTTTCTGTGATTTTGTCTTATCCACTATGTTCGCAATAATCCTAAGGACCGCGGCGTCACATTTTCTGATTCAAAATTTGAGTTTAGACTGACCTCACAGTCATTTCCAGAGAAGGTCACCCATCACTGTGACTTCCGGCTCATTTAACTTTTTATGCTTTATTTTTCTTCTTTATACTTAACTATTTAGCAATTACTAATTATTTGTGTTCAGGGCTTAACTAGGTGTCTTAGACGTAATTCTAATCTCCTTAATTGTTCGGACCGATATCGGTCACCGGAACAGTAAAATATACCAGGCTATACAAATAGGGGTGTTACAAATGCAATCTCAATAATTAAATCAATTCATTTTCAAACTAACCTCATTATAAAAGAAATATTTCATTGATTACAAGACTCAAAAATTAATATTACAAAACTATACAGGTAAATAAAATCTCAAATTTACATTACAATAATTTACATTTAATTATTACATACCAAAATATTTTACAAGAGTTTTTATACAACTGCTCAAATAATTTACATACATATTATTACATGCATACATCAAAATCTATGTACATGGGTATACCTATGATATACCTGAAGCTGATCTGAATGTGTCTTCAAGGCGCAGTTACAGGAATTCTCACTCAGTTGCTCTATCCTTACTTTCACTGACAAAGATACAAAACTATCATTGAATGGTGAACCTGGGCAGTGCACAACTATAACTTAAAACATAGTACAATATACCTTAGCAAAATTACAGCAAAAAATTTGGAAATCTAGATATTCATCAAATTCCAAAAATCAAAATATTCATTACCAATAATATAAATCATTTGTTAAAATGATTTTGAGCAAGAAATTCAATTTATCAAATCACAACTGGACATTTAAAGTAATTCCAGCAATTATGGAAATAAAGATTAATTCCAATAAAATCAATTATTCATAAATTCCATTTGAAATAGAAATTCTTTACTATTCAAAAACCATTCTTTATCTCACTAACTATGCAAGACTAATCCGCAAGGGCCATCTTCAGGATGATTCTAACTCCCTATGTTCGGGAAGGTTGAAACGGGATTCTAACTCCCTATGGTCGGGGAGGTCGAATCATCATGCACAGTACACAACACAATAATGAAACTTCCGAAAGGACCATGAAAAACTTAGATCTAACCTCTAATAAGAGGAGAATCTAAGCATGTACACGTACCATGGTAATCAAAACAAAGCTAACTCCATTGTCTTATCAACAAATGAAAGAGACGGGTAATAACCTAGTCAAGCATCTATAGTGAGATATAAAACAATATCATGAATGTCTTTGTCCTTTTTGTGAGCATAAATCACAACACAATTAAATTCAATGTCAATTCCAATGTCCAATAATTTTATGCTCATCACAATTCAAAACATATTTTATCACAATTTTGCCAAAACTAATTTATTCAATCCACAACAATGCTCAATAATTATTTAAATACCATTTCACAAAACTAAATTCATACATACTATAACAATTTCAATAATCATTGAATTAAATCCAATACTCGATAAACATAATAAATAAGGAAAATAACGTCATTTAATTATATAAAATATTTAGAACAAAATCAATTAAAAACTAATTGTGCATAAACCTTTGATGAGTCGCCTCTTGGTCTTGACTCAGTGGGTCCTTTCCCTTCCCATTGTCTTTTCTAACTAAAACACGCAATCTAAGGTGTTTCAGTACTCCGTTAAATTGTTTCTAACAATAAAATCCAATAATTAAATTTTATTGGTGCTATTCACTTTAATTCATTTTATTAGTCAACTTATAATGTTGACCTTTAATATACACTATGTGAATTAATTTTAATGTTGTCAATATGTCACATTTTATAGTCCTCAAGTGTTGGTATATGTTACGAATTTCATTTTAAAGCTTATTGCATTTTATTGCAATTTTTCAGATTTGGTGCACTACTTTGACCTAGCTAATTGACTTATTTCCCTTTGTTTCTAGGTCCCAGCCAAAAGAGTAATATTGTAGGTTTATGTCTTAGTGACATTTTGGCACTAATTTCATGCCATTTGGGGTTTTCTAGACCAAGTTATGGCCATTTTAATAAAGCTGGTCAAGTTGCACTTATTTGACAAATTCTGGGTCACTTTTAGGTAAATTTCAAGTCACCCAACTTGGGCAATCAATTTGACTTAGTAAATGGCATTTTTAGGTTCTATGATCTTCACAATAGATGTAGCCCTATTTCTAAGCTTTCCATTGATATGAATTTTAGGTTATTTGGACCTGTTTTGAGTGAGTTATAGCCAAAATACTGACTACTGTTCATATGGTCAAAACTCGAGGTTTTCATGTCATGCAATTCCGAATTTAGGCAATCTTTTAGGTCACTTCTACGCAGAATTTTGTAGACTCTTATTTTGTGATGAGTATGTGCATTGAGGCCATGGGAAACCCGATGATGAAAAATTACGTGACTGTAAGATGTAATTGGAGGCATGGAGCTGAATTATTAATTCCATGGCATGATCTTGAAAACATAATAATAATAATAATAATAATAATAATAATAATAATAATAATAATAATAATAATAATAATAATAAAGTTTTGGGGAAATTAATTTAATTAAATAAAATTTATTTTGTTTAAATTTAATATGGGTAGTTCTTAAATGGATCTAATTAAGTTTAATTGGGCTCCATGGGCCTAAGAAAGCCTAGTTAGCTCTCTTCCTCACTCCCTATTGGTGTCACACCCTTTCCCTCTCTTTCTATTGGTTGGAACACCTCACCCATATTCTAATCTCATCCAAATTCATCAATACTAGTCATTTAAGTTATCTGAACTTTATCACACTAGGACTCCAAACCCTACCACAACTCTTCCTCACTCCCTATTGGTGCCTTCTATTTTTTCCTGTCTTCCTATTGGTTGAAACACCTCACCCATATCCTAGTCTTATTCGAATTCTGCAATCATAGTTGTTTAAGTCATCTAAACTTTATCACCCTAAGACTCCAAACCCTATCACACCTCTCTCCCAAAACCCTATAAATACCCTACTAGAGAAGGGAAGAAAGGGAGATGGGAGGAAAGAGGAAGAGAAAATTCAGAGCTATAGGAAATTTAGAGATATTCAAGACTCTTTGAGTTCTTCCTTATTTTTTCTTTTCTTCAAGAAGATTTTCATACAAGATTTCTGGAAGGTCAGTTTTTATTGTTTTCTTTTCAAGATCTATGCCACACAATATTTTAATTCTATGCTCTTTGTCTTCAATTTATTTTATATGTTCATATAGATCATGTAATCATGTTTAATTTGAGGGGATACACAACTCTATACACGTTTAGTTTCTGTCTCTTGTATTTTTATTATTTTTCTTTATTTTTTGAATTTATAAAAAATTTGTAAAAATTATATTCATATTCTAAACAAAATTCCATTAATTTTAGGCCCAAGAATCACTAAAAAAGCTTTAATATTTTGTAAGTTATAGCTGTTTGAAGTTAGGGTTCCTGTAAAATCTGATTTGCAGGATATCTGACTTGTAGAGCCCATATATCCCTTGTTCCTTAATATTTTTGTGTAAATCAAGAGTTTAAAATTAACTTTAGAGTCTTATGAATCTTTTCCAATTGGGTTTGCATTCATATCTGTTGTGGTTAATGAGTTATGAATTTTACAAAAGAGTAGTACGATTATGTCACTTAGAAAAGTTACGATTTATGTAGACCATTCGGCTAGGGTTTTGTTTGATTTATAAATTTTATGATCTTATATGATATGTAGGCTATCTTCTATAATTTTTTTTTATGATTTTTAGGCATGTATAACTATTTTTAAAAAATCGGTTTTCTTGCTACCATTAATCTGCCAGAATTTAGAAATTGTATATTTATGCATGTTCTTATATTTTCTTAGGTTTTAATTGATATTTGATCTATTTTTCTGTGTTCTTTTAATTCAAGAAGTGTTATAAAGTGTTTGGATCATGTTAGAAGACTTAGACCATTAGGTAGTTATAACTAATTAGGAATCTTAACCCTTTAGGAGACTAGAGTTAGAATCCAATGTAAATTGTTATTAATATTTTCTTTATTTTTTTTATTTTCTTTAGTTTCTTTATTTTTTATTACAAACAAAATTGGTAAGTAGCCCTAAGGTAAGTACCAAAGAGGGCATTTGCGTGGAGCTTATATGGAGCTAAACGGGAGTAAGCCAGGGACATCATTGCCATACTAGAAGAGAAGACCATTTTTTAAGGGTAGCTTGCCCCAATGGCAACTGCATTTACCAACAGGTAATTAACTCTAAACTTCTCGAATAACCATTGGCATGAAATTGTAGTAATAATAGAACTTTTATTTGGTAAATTAAAATTAACTTTGTTTTTAATTTAACTGACTTTTGCATGTAATTAATTTAAATAAAGACTTTGTAAATTAAAATTAATCTTGTTTGTAAATTAAACTAACATTGGCATGTAAAATAAATTTAATTTAATACTTGGTAATTGTAAAATAAATTTACATGTTAGAAATCTTTATTAGGTTGTGATTGTTTGGGCCTTATGTGATATTAGAATAAATTACACAAGTACATAATTAACTTAGTTCAATTATCCTTAGGGTAACTTGGTGAAAATTAATTGATTAGGTTAAATAGAAACGTAGGGTTATTTGAAATTGAATTTGTTTGTAAATTAAATTCTCAATAATAAATTAATTTTAGTCATCTGGTAAATATCATTTAAATAATTAGCAACCCCATAGATAGGAATTACTTGTGCATGAAAATTGTGTATAAACAACAACCCTTTTGTGAATTACTTGCGTGTGTAGGATTAGAATTGCATTTTTAGGATAAAATTTAATAAAAAAATAATAAACAAGGCTTCTAGAAACATTAGTAGAGGACTAGCACTCGAATTAATGAGGTTAGACCAGGCGTAAGGGGTGCCTAACACCTTCCCCTTACGTACCCACTATCCCGAACCTAGACATTGGGCTATGGTAATGACGGTTGTGGAAACTCTGTAAGGAGTAAATTGCCATCCATGACCCTCAGAAGAAACACTGAATATGTCCCGGTTATTACCCGGGTGGCGACTCTTATTTATCTATGCCTTCGTGGCATAAATCTTTAGTACCGTGGTAGTGTTATGGGAAGACGGTACTTACCAGTGGTTTGATTCTATTAGGATTGTATGAAGTGCACGTCTAGGAAATGCTGTCTAAGGAGGTGGTACTTGTAACACCCTCCCCGTAGCAACTCCGTACATTCTACTGTTCCGGTGACCGGTGTCGGTCCGGACAGCTAGAACGTCCGGAAAAATATTTAAACTAAAGTCGGGAATCATAATTAACTCAAATATTAATAAGAAAAATTTAGTAAAAATTTTTAAAATAAAATACAACCAAGTTAAACGAGCCGGTGCCCTAGCGATGGGTAACCAGAGGGAAGTTGCGGTTCTCACAACGAGGAGCCCTAGACTAGGGGAAAAAATTATAAAATAATTTTTGGGACTCCAGAGAAGGGTTATTGAGGTTCCCATGGCATTAGAATGCCAAGAAAATACTTAGAAAAATTTTTCAATCGGTACAGCCAATTTTGACCCGTTGAGCCAAACGGAGGGCATTTTGGTTATTTCGCCTTCAGAGGTGATTTTTGGCCGACTTGTCCAGTTATGTAAATAATTATTATGATCTAAAATGTGAATAAATATTGTTGAAAATTGAATTGAAAATGATTAGAAAAGAAAAGGAAAGAAAAATCCATAAAAAGCAATTTATGACATCTTTATGATGTCACTTACAAGTCCCCACCAATTGCATTCAAACAAGCATTTTTAAAACACTTAAAAGAGACTAAAAAATGGACTAAAGGGAAAGAAAAATGTGAGCAGCATCCATTCTTCTTCTTCTTCACCAAAACGTGATTTTCCCCTCCCTCCATTGATGAGCTTGGCAAGCTCATGAAGCCCTAAACTCCCACCATATTTCCTCAAGTTCTCAACACAAAAATTTATTCTAGAAGCTTGCTAAGGTGTTTGGGAGCAAAAGGGAGAAGAGAAATTAATGTTGGCAAGCTTGGAGATTCTTCAAGTTGAGGTTAGTGCAACTATAAACATAAAACTCTTAAATTTCATGATTTTGGACTTGAAATTTAGTAAGACTTGTAATTTAAATGAATAAAAACCTATGTGTACGAGCTCTTGAATGTTGGCTGCCCTAGAAAAGGAATATGTAGGAGTATTTGATGAGCTTAGAGTGAAATAGAAACCATGTTGAAGTTATAAACATATAAGCAATGCATTGGTAGTTACTAAGATACATGGCATAAACCATGAATTTGAATTAGGGTTTGGAAAGGTGAAAATGTGACTTGGCTTAGGAAATTATTAGAGAGCATTTTAATGGTCAATTAGTGACCATTTTAGGTAATTTGAACAACAAATGGACAGAAAAATGAGATTGCAAAGTGAGGATTGCAGGCTGCCCTAGGACAGCAGCATAGGGACTGAAAATTCAGTCCCTTTGCACAGCCATAACTTGGGCTGTGTTAGTCCAATTGATGTTTTGCCAATTGGACATGAAACTAGGCTTATAATGGCACATTTTCGCTGAAGAAACCATGCCCAAAAGACCAAAGCAAGAGGACCAAAACTTGGCCCCAATCCGGAACCCTGAAACTGCCTCTGCAGAATTGACCAAATGAACAGTAACTGTTCATTTGGCCATAACTCACTGTAGATTTGGTCAATTGACCTCAAATCTTTACAGCAACAAGCTAAGACATAGACAAACAACTTTCATGAAGGAACCTACCCCAAATTATGGCCAGAACCCATCCAAACAAGTGGTTCCAGTCACTGTTTATGCACTATAGATATGGCAATTTTCTGCAGAATGCATATCCGGACAGCTTGGGTTTTTGGGCCATATCTGAAGCTACAAAACTCCAAATGGAGTGATTCAAAAAAGGAAATTCAACTAGACAAAATAAGGAACAATTTTTATGTTTTACATTTCTTCAAATTCCAACAGTAACAGTGTCCAATGGAACAGTGAAGTTGACTCACCAAAACTGAAAATTCTGCTTGTGTTGGTTTAAACTTAGAAATGGTATTAACACTTAATGCCAACAAGTTTTGAATGCCAAATGTGGTATATTGGGAGTGCCAAAGTCAATGTACATATTTTCTACCCAAAAGTCAATATTTTTGTTGACCAATGAGGTGAATAGTGACATCAAAACTAAAAATTGGCAATTTTGCCAAAATGACCTAAGCTTTGAGAAAGTGACCAAAACTAACAAGTTTTAAATGCAAAATGGGGTACATTGGGAGTGTTAAAACCAATGCACCTATGTTCTATGCAAAAGTCAACTTTTTGTTGACTATTGAAGTGAATAGTGACATAAAAACTTGAAATTCAAAAAAATTGAAGAATTCAAAAGTTTCAAATGCCCTAGTAGGCCTAATGTGATTGGTTTGGATAGGTTGGCATGCCAATAGGGTTCTGATAGCAGTACTGCGCATGATATATGGCTTCATTGCCATTCTGTGATGTGATAGCCTATGGCTATACTGATTATGATGTTTTACTTGGCTTTATGCCTTATTGCTTATATGGCTTATTAGCCATTCTGTTTACACCGGAGACACATTGTGACCGATGGTGTGACGGCTCGGTGTACCTGGTACCCAGTGCTAGTTTACCCGTTTATCCAGTCCGGTCAATTTGTATAGGTTACTTGGGCATGGAAAAGTATAACTGTAATTGAACTGATTGTTAAAGAAAATACGAAAACTAAATATCAGGAATGATTACGATAGAATACAAAGAAATTTAAAATTCATGAAGAAGTTAATATCATAAAACGTAATTAGCCCTCGACTAAACACTAAGTGAGTAATTATTCATTTCTCATGAGCATAATAAGGAAATTATGATTTTTATTTGCATATTATTTCTTTCTATTTTATTATTTGCACCACTAAGCTTTATGCTTAGCGCCGCTTTGCAGCGTGAGTGCGAAGATCTTGATCGAGAGCCGATATACCACAGTTGAGTAAGTCCATCCTGCACTCTGCATAGTGTGCGTGTCACCTCACCGTCGTGATTGCATTGGTAGGACGCTAGATGTCATTTTGGTATTTTGTAATTGATTTTATTTTCTCATATGTATTTGAACTTATGTAATATATTTTGATATTCATGTAAATAATGAAAAGTGTGGTTGTAAATGGAAAAGTGAATGTTTATCTATCATATATGCATGGTATCATATGAGATGGATGAATGATTGAGAAATGAATTGTTGACAAATGTTGAGAACTGAAATTGAGAAATATTGATGAGATTTTGATATTGGAGTTTGGAAATGATTGAATGTGAATATTGGAAGTGTTTTTCACAGGTTCCGAAGAACTGTTTTCTCCATTTTTAGCCGGTACTCTGCCGGATTTTCCATAAAATTTTCGGAACCTCAAATAAATTACAATTTCAATAAATAAATTATATTTCACAAGTTATATTCAAAAGGAAGAATAAAAATGAATTAAGATAAAATAGAGTGCTCGGCACACTGAGTGGCATAACTTGCTCGGCTACACTGTAGTCGGGTAAGGGGTGTCACATTTAGTGGTATCAGAGCACGGTTTAGGCGTTTCTGGGCCTAGATTGAGTCCATACCATGCATTGCATTTGTAAGAGTCGAGGTGACACTAATACAGATCTGTTTGTCTTTGTTATTTTGAATAGGATATGGACCCTACATCTCAGAGGGCAGTTGAGGAGGAAGTGGAGAGTCATGCTCCACCTGCAGCAGCTGAGACTGGGGGCATGGGAGAACCTGCTCCGCCAGCTCAGGCAGAGCCTGTTCAGCCTCCATAGGCCATGTTCCAGCAAATGGCCGATTTCTTCAGACAAATGGTCGGGGTAATGCCAGCACCACCACCACCACCAGCTCCACAGCAGAAATCACATCTGGAAAGGCTAAGAAAGTTTGGAGCAGTGGATTTCTATGGCAAGAGAGAAGATGATTCTGTTGCGGAGAATTGGTGAATGTAATGAGCAGAGTACTAAAACAACTCCACTGCACTCCAGAGCAAAACCTGGAAGCTGCCATATCTCTGTTGCAAGATGATACTTATGAGTGGTGGGACACTGTGTCCAGTGAAGTGCAGCCAGAAGTTATGACATGGGACTTCTTTCTCTCCGAATTCAAGAAGAAATATGTGGGTACTGTATACCTAGAAGAGAGAAGAAGGGAATTCATCAACCTGAGGCAGAGATGCTTGTCGATGGCCGAGTATGAGAAGGAATTTGTTCGATTAAGTCGCTATGGAAGGGAGATAGTCCCTAATGAAGCTGAAAGATGTAAGAGATTTGAAGAGGGACTAAATGACAACATCAAGATCCAGCTCACTGCCTTGGGAATCACTGACTTCACTAAGTTAGTGGAAGCTGCATTAAAAGTGGAGAAAGTGAGAGTAAATGAACAAAATATGAAAGATAGGCAGCGTAAGAGGGAATTTGGACCAGATACCAAGTATACCAACCGATAGTAAGAAGTTTAAGGGTCCCATTCACAAGATCGATACTGAGGCCACAGAGGCGGATGGGAATATCTATAGCTAGTTCTCGGACACAATAACAAGGGATCAACGTGCACGAATGTATGCATTGCGGTAGGAGACACAGAGGGGAGTGCCGATCGTTAATCGGAGAGTGTTTTAAGTGTGGGGCTACGGATCATTTTATAAGAGATTGCCCTCGGAGGAGTGGTTCAATAGCTCGGTACAAATTGATAGACCTTCCCTGTAGTTCAAAGGGGTAAAAGATCGGTAGAGCGTAAACGGCTGACATTTCACGTAAGATTATTTGAGAGACCGTTGAAAAGCCCGGTTAGGGTGGCACCACAAGTATATGCAATGGAAGCTCGGGAAGAGCCAAACCTGCATAATCGATGAGGCAATACAAGGAAGTGAAGAAACAAGGAGGTAGTAACTCCCGATTACTTAAGTCGTAAATTTCGAGGACGAAATTTAAATTAGAGGGGAAGAGTTGTAACACCCCCCGTAGCAACTCGTACATTCTCTACATTCAGGTGTCGGTCCGGCTAGAACGTCCGGAAAAATATTTAAACTAAAGTCGGGAATCATAATTAACTCAAATATTAATAAGAAAAATTTAGTAAAAATTTTTGAAATAAAATACAACCAAGTTAAACGAGCCGGTGCCCTAGCGATGGGTAACCAGAGGGAAGTTGCGGTTCTCGCAACGAGGAGCCCTAGACTAGGGGGAAAAATTATAAAATAATTTTTGGGACTCCAGAGAAGGGTTATTGAGGTTCCCATGGCATTAGAATGCCAAGAAAATACTTAGAAAAATTTTTCAATCGGTACAGCCAATTTTGACACGTTGAGCCAAACGGAGGGCATTTTGGTCATTTCGCCTTCAGAGGTGATTTTTGGCCGACTTGTCCAGTTAAGTAAATAATTATTATGATCTAAAATGTGAATAAATATTGTTGAAAATTGAATTGAAAATGATTAGAAAAGAAAAGGAAAGAAAAATCCATAAAAAGCAATTTATGACATCTTTATGATGTCACTTACAAGTCCCCACCAATTGCATTCAAACAAGCATTTTTAAAACACTTAAAAGAGACTAAAAAATGGACTAAAGGGAAAGAAAAACGTGAGCAGCAGCCATTCTTCTTCTTCTTCACCAAAACGTGATTTTCCCCTCCCTCCATTGATGAGCTTGGCAAGCTCATGAAGCCCTAAACTCCCACCATATTTCCTCAAGTTCTCAACACAAAAATTTATTCTAGAAGCTTGCTAAGGTGTTTGGGAGCAAAAGGGAGAAGAGAAATTAAAGTTGGCAAGCTTGGAGATTCTTCAAGTTGAGGTTAGTGCAACTATAAACATAAAACTCTTAAATTTCATGATTTTGGACTTGAAATTTAGTAAGACTTGTAATTTAAATGAACAAAAACCTATGTGTATGAGCTCTTGAATGTTGGCTGCCCTAGAAAAGGAATATGTAGGAGTATTTGATGAGCTTAGAGTGAAATAGAAACCATGTTGAAGTTATAAACATATAAGCAATGCATTGGTAGTTACTAAGATACATGGCATAAACCATGAATTTGAATTAGGGTTTGGAAAGGTGAAAATGTGATTTGGCTTAGGAAATTATTAGAGAGCATTTTAATGGTCAATTAGTGACCATTTTAGGTAATTTGAACAACAAATGGACAGAAAAATGAGATTGCAAAGTGAGGATTGCAGGCTGCCCTAGGACAGCAGCATAGGGACTGAAAATTCAGTCCCTTTGCACTGCCATAACTTGGGCTGTGTTAGTCCAATTGATGTTTGGCCAATTGGACATGAAACTAGGCTTATAATGGCAGATTTTTTCTGAAGAAACCATGCCCAAAAGACCAAAGAAAGAGGACCAAAACTTGGCCCCAATCCGGAACCCTGAAACTGCCTCTGCAGAATTGACCAAATGAACAGTAACTGTTCATTTGGCCATAACTCACTGTAGATTTGGTCAATTGACCTGAAATTTTTACAGCAGCAAGTTAAGACATAGAAAAACAACTTTTATGAAGGAACCTACCCCAAATTATGGCCAGAACCCATCCAAACAAGTGGTTCTAGTCACTGTTCATGCACTGTAGATATGGTAATTTTCTGCAGAATGCATATCCGGAAAGCTTGGGTTTTTGGGCCATATCTGGAGCTAAAAAACTCCAAATGGAGTGATTCAAAAAAGGAAATTCAACTAGACAAAATAAGGAACAACTTTTTTGTTTTACATTTCTTCAAATTCCAACAGTAACAGTGTCCAATGGAACAGTGAAGTTGACTCACCAAAACTGAAAATTCTGCTTGTGTTGGTTTAAACTTAGAAATGGTATTAACACTTAATGCCAACAAGTTTTGAATGCCAAATGTGGTATATTGGGAGTGCCAAAGTCAATGTACATATTTTCTACACAAAAGTCAACATTTTTGTTGACCAATGAGGTGAATAGTGACATCAAAACTAAAAATTGGCAATTTTGCCAAAATGACCTAAGCTTTGAGAAAGTGACCAAAACTAACAAGTTTTAAATGCAAAATGGGGTACATTGGGAGTGTTAAAACCAATGCACCTATGTTCTATGCAAAAGTCAACTTTTTGTTGACTATTGAAGTGAATAGTGACATAAAAACTTGAAATTCAAAAAATTGAAGAATTCAAAAGTTTCAAATGCCCTAGTAGGCCTAATGTGATTGGTTTGGATAGGTTGGCATGCCAATAGGGTTCTGATAGCAGTACTGCGCATGATATATGGCTTCATTGCCATTCTGTGATGTGATAGCCTATGGCTATACTGATTATGATGTTTTACTTGGCTTTATGCCTTATTGCTTATATGGCTTATTAGCCATTCTGTTTGCACACCGGGAGACACATTGTGACCGATGGTGTGACGGCCCGAGGTACCTGGTACCCAGTGCTAGTTTACCCGTTTATCCAGTCCGGTCAATTTGTATAGGTTACTTGGGCATGGAAAAGTATAACTGTAATTGAACTGATTGTTAAAGAAAATACGAAAACTAAATATCAGGAATGATTACGATAGAATACAAAGAAATTTAAAATTCATGAAGAAGTTAATATCATAAAACGTAATTAGCCCTCGACTAAACACTAAGTGAGTAATTATTCATTTCTCATGAACGCAATAGCAAGGAAATTATGATTTTTATTTGCATATTATTTCTTTCTATTTTATTATTTGCACCACTAAGCTTTATGCTTAGCGCGTCGCTTTTGCAACGCGTGAATCTGAAGATCGATCGAGAGCCGATACCACAGATTGAGTAAGTCCATCCTGCAGCTCTGCATAGTGTCTGTGTCACCTCACTGTCAGCAGTGCATTGGTAGGACGCTAGATGTCATTTTGGTATTTTGTAATTGATTTTATTTTCTCATATGTATTTGAACTTATGTAATATATTTTGATATTCATGTAAATAACGAAAAGTGTGGTTGTAAATGGAAAAGTGAATGTTTATCTATCATATATG
Organism: Hevea brasiliensis; assembly: GCF_030052815.1. Classification (NCBI taxonomy): domain Eukaryota; kingdom Viridiplantae; phylum Streptophyta; class Magnoliopsida; order Malpighiales; family Euphorbiaceae; genus Hevea; species Hevea brasiliensis. The sequence goes on from NC_079495.1 coordinate 87,704,291, forward strand.
CATGGTATCATATGAGATGGATGAATGATTGAGAAATGAATGGTTGACAAATGTTGAGAACTGAAATTGAGAAATATTGATGAGATTTTGATATTGGAGTTTGGAAATGATTGAATGTGAATATTGGAAGTGTTTTTCACAGGTTCCGAAGAACTGTTTTCTCCATTTTTAGCCGGTACTCTGCCGGATTTTCCATAAAATTTTCGGAACCTCAAATAAATTACAATTTCAATAAATAAATTATATTTCACGAGTTATATTCAAAAGGAAGAATAAAAATGAATTAAGATAAAATAGAGTGCTCGGCACACTTAGTGGCATAACTTGCTCGGCTACACTGTAGTCGGGTAAGGGGTGTCACAGTACTTAAGTGAGACCATTGTGACTTCACCATCTTTCCTGGGCATTACCTGGTGTATTTTATATAATTTTAATGGATGATATTTCGCCTCACGCCCCCCATCCCCACAGTTTGGTGACCCCACTGGGGACTAAATGGATAGTTACTCCAACATGTTTCTATTAGTCTAATATTATTCATTTGTTAAACTTTTTGCATTGCACTACACTATCACACGGATCACCCTTACCCTTTTAGCCTCGTTAGTACTAGCCAAGGAGACCATGGTTCTACTCGAGCTATGACGAATTGGTGAATGCTAGCACCCCATGCCCGTACCTTTGAGTATATAAAAGAGCCACAGCTCCGGCCGTTGTGCTTAATGGACAAGCTCTCGCATGGGTGACCCTTTTCCTACCCAATAAAGCCCATGAGCCATAGATTTCAACCCTAGGTACCCCGTAGATTTTTGTTGTGCTGGATTCGTATCCTTATTGTTCAAACCATAAGTTTTAGTGGTAGTTGAGATGAACCTAGGCCTATGCATAAACCCAATGTGTGTATAGGCCCAAGTCCATTTTAAAACCTGTGTTAAGCAAGAGGATGCTTACTTATGGTTAAACTTTAAGGATATAAATCCTTTGTTTGTGAGGGAAAGATCGTCCTGGACCACCCCCTGTTGGTGTGTCCAGTGTACCATAGCCTAGGATAGAATTTTTTTCTTACCCTGCGCGTGAGAGTTGAAGGTATAAGGGGGCGAAGATTCAGTTCTGGAGATTTTTTTTTTAGTTTTGATTTAGTCTTTGGTCCGATTTTAGTTCAATTTATATGGTCTAGTTTTGGTTCAATTTTGGTTCTATTGGTATGGTTTGGTTTTGATTTTGTAAAAGTAAAGGCAAAAAAAAAAAGAAAAAGAGAAAAAAAAAAGAAAAAAAATGGTCCATTCATGCATTACATTCATGTACATAGCATACTTAGGTTAACCCTAAAATCCTATTTTTTGAGAAAACATAGCCTCGAAACACACCAAAAAGACTTCCTATCAGGTCACTTAGGTTATGGAAGGGAAAAGATTAGTAAGAATTTCACCTGCACTACTTAAGATGGAAGAAACTATGGTTGAGCTTGATGAAATATTGAACACCAAGATGTTTGAGCTAGAAGAGAAAATTATGGTCAACTATAGAAAGAGGCCCCTAGGTAGGCCAATTAAATGGCATTAAAGTTATTGAGGTTCAAATTGTGTCTCACACCCCAAGGAGATTTTTCCAATTTAGCCAACCATTATCCGAAGTTTTGGAGCGTCTCAAAGCTCAAGACCTCCTACAACTCTTAGCACCTAGACCATTACCAAATCCACTCTCACCTAGCTATGATATCAACTAATGTTGCCGGTCCTACCAAGCCCACAGTCATGACACCGACTGATTCTTTCAACTTAAGCATTATATCTAAGACCTAATTGATGCCAAAAGGATAATTGACCTAGAAAATCAACCCAAAAGGCCCATGCCTAGCCAAAATTTCCACCTATACTAGGTCTCTACATGATCTCCATCACCCTAAATAACCCTAACAGAATTATTAACTTTATCCAACCCATCCAAAAGCCCAATGAACTTATCCAACCCATCCAAAAGCCCAGTGAACCTATCCAACCCATCCAAAAGCCCAATGAACTTCAGTCTATAATGGTTGTTGACATTTGTGATAATTCTAGCTATGATGAGGATCCTTTGAATGTCTGGACTGATTATGATGAGGAGATAGTTGCATTACAACTAGATGGTTCAGTTCCACTAGTGTCTGATTTTCAAGTTGTTGGGATCTATAAAAACTAGATGGATCTAAAAATGGCTACTATGAAGAAAGGGTTGAAATTTTTTCTTAGCATAGGCCTAGGAGAAAGTATAGATGGTCTGGTGACTTTTCTTGAGATGAAAGGGCAGATTACGAGTCATGGTTTGGGCTATGACAACAGAAGAGGAAGAAGAGCCAAAGCCTCTTAAGTTCTTAAAAGAGGGGGCAATTACCTTGACATATGGTTAGGGGTTACTACATGTGAAAGTGCTCAAGCAGAAAATCATGACCATTGATCTAAGGACTGTATGGAAAGCTAAGCACCTAAAGCTACATCCCTAAGTTTGAGTCTATCTTTTGTAATGCTCACAGTAGTGATACTGATGTTTCCATCTCTGATATACTTGATGCTGATTTTAAGGCGAAGATCACTGCTTACTTATTTGATGTTTATTCTAATGGGCATATGCATGGCATTCATAATCATTTAGAATCTATTTTTGTTAATGCATCAAAATTGATCTCTATTAATTTGGGTACACCAAATAATCCTAAAGACATTAAGTTAGCTGAAGATTTAACCCAAGAAGAAAGAGATAAATTTATAGCCTTGTTAACAAAGTACCAAGAAGCACATGCCCCGAGCTTAAAATTAGATGGCCGATTCCCAAGCCAAGCTAGTGTCCCCATAGGAAAAGAATGATTAAAAGTTAACTTAGCTAGTTATCCTAATGAGGAGTAAAATTTCATGCTATGAAGGATTAGTAGTAGCACATGTGGACCTAGAGGGAGAAAGAAAATGATATGAAGACATAAGGAGGTCTTTGGAAGTGAGAGAATGCTCGCAATAAGCATACAAAAGAGATAGAGCAATAATTCATAGATTAGCCACTCAATTTACTTTAGATGGGGGGCAATTCTACAAACTCTTATGTGTGATAGAAAAATAGGCTGAGCAAATAATGAAAGAAGTACATGTAGAAATGTGTGGTCCCCATATGAATGGAAAGGTTCTAGTTGAAAAAAAAAATGTTCAAAACATACAAGGATTGGCCTGAAAAACTCCTTTATGTTCTTTAAGGTTATCGTAGTACTACAAGGACATCCACGAGGGCTACCCCATTCTCTTTAGTATATGGGACTAAAGTAATGCTATCCATTAAGTAAGAGGTCAGATCCTTAAGAGTGACGCTAGAAGCTTAGATCCTAAAAAATGAGTGGGCTTAAAAGAGATATGATGAACTAGCTTTGATTGATGAAAAGAGGATGTGAGCCTTGTATCATATGCAGGCTTATCAGAGGAAGATAGCTAGAGCTTTTAATAAGAAGGTGAAGCCAAGAAAGATAAAAAAGAGAGACATGGTTTTGAAACAAGCTCGGCCTGTCCCTTTTGATTTAAGAGGAAAGTTTAACCTAAGCTAGGATGGTCCATACATAGTCAAAAAGATCTTGCTACTGTAAGAATATCAGACCTAGATGGGAATGAATTTCAAGAACCAGTCAATTTAGACAGGCTTAAATGGTACTTTGTGTGAGACAGGCCCGCTAGGCTGAAAACCTGCAAAAGGCGGTCTAGGCAAAAGTAAGGGTCATAAAAAAAAAAGAAAAGAAAAGAAAAAAAATGCTAGATTGAAAACTTGCAAAAGGCAATCTAGGCAAAAGAAGAGATGAGAGAAGATCTGGGTGGAAAACTTGAAAAGGCCATTCGGCAGGTTATAAAGCTTATTTCTAACTTTGGAAGGTTAGAAATTTGGCAAAACTAAATGTAAGAGGGAGTAATAGTGTACCTGAATAAATAAAGAAGTTTTTATTGCATTAACTAGGAATAGGTTTTATTTAATTATGATTGTGAATGTTTGTGTCTTAAGGGATACATCAAAAGATTAAGTGATTGAACTGCATTGTTTTAATTTAACCTATTGTCTTGTGAGCATGATAGAATAGGTGCTTGATATGAATATCCTGGTGATTGTCTAATTTCAAAAAAAAAAATAGAGAAAAAGAACAAGAAAAAGAAAAGAAAAAAAGAGAGCTCGCTAAGGGGAAAACCCGAAAGGGCCGCTTAGGCAAAAGTTAGAGCAAGCCCGCTGAAATGAAAACTCGAAAGAGCATTTCAGGCAAAAGTTAGGGCACAGAGAATAGAGTTCATGGAAAAAAAAATGAGTCAAGGCAGAAACCATGGGGGGAGAGAAGAAAAAAAAATCAGAGGGCAATTGTATTGTGACCTTAAGGAAGTCTTTTCAGTGAATAATTTTCCTCAAAAATTTTGAGGCTAAAAGAAAGTTTTTACAAAAAGAGGTCCCTCAGAGGACTAAGTTTTTTTTAGAATCTCTAGCAAAATCAACATGCCTATGATAGGAAGCAGCATACAAGAAGCACAAAAATCACAAAAAGAGTTTTGAGACCCAATCATCTTAATTTTTTTTCAAATCATGAAATAGATATTTTTTGGTAAGTCCTTAGACATTGTTTAGGTCGCACGACATAGTTGTGTAAGGCATAGAAGAACATGCATCAACATGTCACCTGTGGGTGTGTAAGGTGTAGAATAACATGCATCACCACAGTTTCAATTGTCGAACTACGAGAGGGTCTGATTCTTCCTCAGGATAGCGAGGGGGATACATAGGTAGTTTAGGACCGCGGTCCTAAATACGAACCCACAACATTTCATAACAGATATTTTTTGGTAAGTCCTTAGACGTTGTTTAGGGCATATGGCATAGTTGTGTAAGGCGTAGAAAAACACTCATCAACATGTCACTTGTAGGTGTGTAAGGCGTAGAAGAACATGCATCACCACAGTTTCAAGTGTCGAAATACGAGGGGGTCTGATTCTTCCTCAGGATAGCGAGGGGGATACATAGGTAGTTGAGGACCGCGGTCCTAAATACGAACCCACAACATTTCATGACATATGTTTTTTGGTAAGTCCTTAGACGTTGTTTAGGACATATGGCATAGTTGTGTAAGGCGTAGAAGAACACGCATCAACATGTCACCTGTAGTTGTGTAAGGTGTAGAAGAACATGCATCACCACAGTTTCAAGTGTCGAACTACGAGTGGGTCTGATTCTTCCTCAGGATAACGAGGGGGATACATAGGTAGTTTTGGACTGTGGTCCTAAATATGAATCCACAACATTTCAAATCACACAGTTGCCATTGTCATGAGACCGTAGCTAGTCTTATAACACAGAGTGTATCGACAAAGCAAGATGCACTCAATTTTCACATGACACAGTTATCACTGTTATGATACCGTAGCTAGTCTCATGACGCAGAGTGTATCGACAGAGCAAGATACCCTTATTTTTCACATGACACAGTTATTACTGTTATGAGACCGTAGCTAGTCTCATAACATAGAGTATGTCGACCAAGCAAGATATACTTGATCCTCATAGCCAATGTTTCATAGTTATTAGAAATTTGAGTTTCACTTTGACAAAACTTGAGCAATGCTTTCGCATTGATTTCAACTTTTGCCAAAGTGGGGGGCAAACTGTAGACCCTTATTTTGTGATGAGTATGTGCATTGAGGCCGTGAAAAACCTGATGATGAAAAATTATATGACTGTAAGATGTAATTGGAGGCATGGAGCTGAATTATTAATTCCATGGCATGATCTTGAAATAATAATAATAATAATAATAATAATAAAGTTTTGAGGAAATTAATTTAATTAAATAAAATTTTATTTTGTTTAAATTTAATATGGGTAGTTCTTAAATGGATCTAATTAAATTTAATTGGGCTCCATGGGCCTAAGAAAGCCTAGTTAGATATTTTAAATGGGACCCATTTAATTATTTTTTGAAAATTAAAATAACAAAATATCTCTCTCCTCCTTGGTCCCACTCTCTTCCTCACTCCCTATTGGTGTCACCCCCTTTCCCTCTCTTTCTATTAGTTGGAACACCTCACCCATATTTCAATCTCATCCAAATTCATCAATCCTAGTCATTTAAGTTATCTGAACTTTATCACACTAGGACTCCAAACCCTACCACAACTCTTCCTCACTCCCTATTGGTGCCTTCCATTTTTTTCTGTTTTCCTATTGGTTGAAACACCTCACCCATATCCCAGTCTTATTCGAATTCTGCAATCGTAGTTGTTTAAGTCATCTAAACTTTATCACCCTAAGACTCCAAACCCTATCACACCTCTCTCCCAAAACCCTATAAATACCCTACTAGAGAAGGAAAGAAGGGGAGATGGGAGGAAAGAGGAAGAGAAAATTCAGAGCTATAGGAAATTTAAAGATATTCAAGACTTTTTGAGTTCTTCTTTATTTTTTCTTTTCTTTAAGAAGATTTTCATACAAGATTTCTAGAAGGTCAGTTTTTATTGTTTTCTTTTCAAGATCTATGCCACACAATATTTTAATTCTATGCTCTTTGTCTTCAATTTATTTTATATGTTCATATAGATCATGTAATCATGTTTAATTTGAGGGGATACACAACTCTGCACATATTCAGTTTCTGTCTCTTGTATTTTTATTATTTTTCTTTATTTTCTGAATCTGTAAAAAAATTGTAAAAATTATATTCATATTCTAAACAAAATTCCATTAATTTTAGGCTCAAGAATCACTAAAAAAGCTTTAATATTTTGTAAGTTATGGCTGTTTGAAATTAGGGTTCTTGTAAAATCTGATTTGCAGGTATCCGACTTATGGAGCCCATATCTCCCTTGTTCCTTAATATTTTTGTGTAAATCAAGTGTCTAAAATTAGCTTTAGAATCTTATGAATCTTTTCCAATTGGTTTTGCATTCATATCTGTTGTGGTTAATAAGTTATGAATTTTACAAAAAAGTAGTACGATTATGTCACTTAGAAAAGTTACGATTTATGTAGACCATTCGGCTAGGGTTTTGTTTTGATTTATAAATTTTATGATCTTATATGATATGTAGACAGTCTTCTGTAATTTTTTTTATAATTTTTAGGCATGTATAACTATATTTAAAAAATCAGATTTCTTGCTACCATTAATCTGCAGGAATTTAGAAATTGTATATTTATGCATGTTCTTGTATTTTCTTGGGTTTTAATTGATATTTGATCTATTTTTCTATGTTCTTTTAATTCAAGAAGTGTTATGAAGTGTTTGGATCATGTTAGAAGACTTAGACCATTAGGTAGTTGTAACTAATTAGGAATCTTAACCCTTTAAGAGACTAGAGTTAGAATCCAATGTAAATTGTTATTAATATTTTCTTTATTTCTTTTATTTTCTTTAGTTTCTTTATTTTTTATTACAAACAAAATTGGTAAGTAGCCCTAAGGTAAGTACCAAAGAGGGCATTTGCGTGGAGCTTATATGGAGCTAAACGGGAGTAAGCCAGGGACATCATTGCTATACTAGAAGAGAAGACCATTTTTAAGGGTAGCTTGCCCCAATGGCAACTGCATTTACCAACAGGTAATTAACTCTAAACTTCTCGAATAACCATTGGCATGAAATTGTAGTAATAATAGAACTTTTATTTGGTAAATTAAAATTAACTTTGTTTTTAATTTAACTGACTTTTGCATGTAATTAATTTAAATAAATACTTTGTAAATTAAAATTAATCTTGTTTGTAAATTAAACTAACATTGGCATGTAAAATAAATTTAATTTAATACTTGGTAATTGTAAAATAAATTTACATGTTAGAAATCTTTATTAGGTTGTGATTGTTTGGGCCTTATGTGATATTAGAATAAATTACACAAGTACATAATTAACTTAGTTCAATTATCCTTAGGGTAACTTGGTAAAAATTAATTAATTAGGTTAAATAGAAACGTAGGGTTATTTGAAATTGAATTTGTTTGTAAATTAAATTCTCAATAATAAATTAGTTTTAGTCATCTGGTAAATATCATTTAAATAATTAGCAACCCCATAGATAGGAATTACTTGTACATGAAAATTGTGTGTAAACAACAACCCTTTTGTGAATTACTTGCGTGTGTAGGATTAGAATTGCATTTTTAGGATAAAGTTTAATAAAAGAATAATAAACACGACTTCTAGAAACATTAGTAGAGGACTGGCACTCGAATTAACGAGGTTAGACCATGCGTAAGGGGTGCCTAACACCTTCCCCTTACGTACCCACTATCCCGAACCTAAACATTGGGCTATGGTAATGACGGTTGTAGAAACTCTGCAAGGAGTAAGTTGCCATCCATGACCCTCGGAAGAAACACTGAATATGTCCCGGTTATTACTCGGGTGGCGACTCCTGTTCATCTATGCCTTCGTGGCATAAATCCTTAGTACCGTGGTACTGTTATGGGAAGACGGTACTTACCAGTGGTTTGATTCTATTAGGATTGTATGAAGTGCATGTCTAGGAAATGCTGTCTAAGGAGGTGGTACTTAAGTGAGACCATTGTGACTTCACCATATTTCCTGAGCATTACCTGGTGCATTTTATATAATTTTAATGGATAATATTTCGCCTCACGCCCCCCGTCCCCACAAATTTAGGCATGACTTATGCATGAAAATTGGTCTACTATAAGTCACATTTTACCTCCAATTGGCCTCATACCAATTACCAATTGGAGTCACACATTTCCATTTAAACCCTAAAATGCATACTGCCCTACTTAACCTTGCTTGCATTGCCAATTTTTTGCATTTCTATTGAATATCATTCACCTTGTGCATATTGTACTTTGGTTAATTGTCAATTATCAATCTAATATAACCAATATCCAGCTACAAAATATGTGATCCAGTATCCAATAAATCAATCAATGTCTAAATACAATTCAACTCAAGTAATTATCCATCTTAATAATACAATTCAACTCAAGTAATTATCCATCAATTTAAACAAATCAATCAATTGTCCCATAACCAATTCAATTGTTCAAACCTAATCAATATCAATATTATACAATCCATTACTCTTAATTTACCATCAAATACACATGAAATCAAAGTCTTCCTAAGCACATTAAGGCTGCCCAAATTGCTCATATACACCAAGCTTCCCAATTTCAATCATAATCGCACTTTACATTCACAATTCACACAAATACATAGAAATCAAGCTCTTACACATTTAATCACTCTAATTAACCTCATTATCCATTAAATCAAGTGAAAACACATCAAGTTTCTTCAACAATCATGGCTGCCAAAAATAATAACTTGTCCATACTCATCAAATCCCTTAATTTCGTTCATTTTTCTTCACCATTTAACACTTCTCAACCTCAACACAAATTTTAGTTAAACAAGGGAAGAAAATGGGCACTTACCTCAAGTTGAGCTTGTCAAAACTTCTCCAAATCTCTCTCTTTCAGCTGCCAATATCCTTCCCCAAGTGTGGTGATCAACTTTAATGAAGGAGGCTTGAGGTTTCCATGGTTGGATTATGGGTGGATGAAGGTTCTCTTATGGACGGAAATGGAGGTTTTTGTTGAGAATAAATTCAGCTTGAAGATGGAAATGAGGAAGAAGAAGTTAAAGTGGCACTTTCTTATCCTTTAGCACCATTTTATACCCCACTTAGTGCCCCACTAATCTCAATTAACATTAAAATAATCCTAAGTTTTTCATAATTGTAATTAACACCTTAATTTCTTACTATTTAATTTCATTCCAATTTCATTTTTCAAGTGATTTTTAAAATTTAATACTACTTATTTTTAATGGACATTTAGGTCAAAAGCTAACTCTAGGTGTCAAATGACCAAAATGCCCCTCTTCGGGTTGCATTTCTAATTTTTCGGTACTACTGATTAATTCCTTAACCCGCCGATTTCTTTAATTTTCGTTTTCTTTTATACTGACTTACTAAATTTTATTTGGCATTCTCAATGTGGATTATATCTCAATAGATGTTTATTTAGGTCTCAAAAATATTTCCTAGGGTTCCCTGCGGCGCAAGGCTAGTCAACGGTCCTCGCCGTAACTTTTCGACGCGGTCCCCCATCACTACAGTTTCTGACTCATTTAACTTAATTACATTTCATCTCTTTTATTTTTTTCTTGTATTTTCTTATTATTTATTTCATCATTTTATGCCTTCTCAGTATCACTGAAGTGTAGTTCTAAACATCTTGACTTGTCCGAACAGACATTAGGTCATTGGAGCAGCAGAATGTACAGACTACGTAAAATGAGGATGTTAAAATTCTTCCCCTCTAAATAAAAATCTTGTCCTCGAAATTTATCTGATGTGTCTGTTACTTCCTTGCTTCTTCATTTCCTTGTGTTGTTTCATCAATATCTAGGTTCGGCTCCTCTTTAGCCTTCATGGCATACACCCATAGTGCTACCTTGACTTCGGGCCTTTTGACCATCTCAGAAATAGCCTTCTATGAAATCTCTGTCGTCTCTGCTCTGGCTGCACCTCACTAGATATTGTGTCCCGCCATTGATACGCATCATCTTGGAGAAGAGACACAACACCCTCTAGGTTCTGTTCTGACCAATTCTCATACTTACTTTCCTATTTACTTCTCTTTCCATTCCACAACTTAACTTTAATTATTTCATTCCTCAGTCTTATCTTCCTCCTTGACTCAATTCCTTGACTTGACTGTCGAGTCAAAATTTAGCACCTCTTATTATTCCTAATAAATCCGCTATACTTCACTATAACTTTGATTTGGTCCTCTAACCATTCTAGTCAACACTTTTACTAATATTTGTAACATTTTTTTGTTACATTTGAACCAACTATTCAAATTTTCACTTCCACAACTCTTTTATCTATCAATATTCTATAACTTACTTCCTTTTGTACTAAACTATAACCTTTCGATATTCTAACTTTTGAGTTTTAAATCCCTAAGTAGGATTTCCAAACTTATTTCCAACAATAAAATTTTGTCTTGGCATAACTATACCAAAACAGATGCCGTTGGCAACTATTCTCATCTTGGTGTACTATCGAGTAGTACGTAGCTCTACACAATAATCTTAAGTCAGTACTGTAATCTGCAGCTTATAGTACAAACATCAAGAACATTGCATAGTTACTATGATACATTCCAATAGATCAAATTTTCCTATATCTTATCCTTCTTGAATCCACTAATATCCTAAACTTTTTCTGATTACAATATCCATTGATAATTACCAACTATAACATCTTTGCCCTCATCTAGAGCAATTCTATTACTGTAACTTACTTTTAGGTTCTCTTGCCTTATATTAAATAGGCTCACCAATTAGCTTCACAATTTATTGTATGCTAGCAATTATTTTCACTGAAAAACTCTTCCAAAATTAATTTCAATTATACTTGTTATCATAGTTTCTATTCTAAAGGACTAGTCACTAACGCATCAAAATTTATTCCCCTGTAAAGGAATAGCAACAGAACATATAATTCCAACACTAACATACAAATAAGTAGTGCTGGGATCAAATAATAATTAATTGTTTCTTTCAAAAATTAAGAACTTACCAGTAGCTACATCCAAAGTTTCTGTTCTTTCTCCTTGGCGCATAGTGGACGCTCTGACTGGTGCGCTACAATATTCCTGTTGATTCACTATGTTTTGGTTGTGAGGAGTACTAACTCTATTTCTATCTTGACCTCTACTGACTGTCTATGAACTTTGGAGAGCAAATCGAGGTGCTCTAGTACAATCTCTAGCAAAATGTCCATGTTCACTACAATTGTAGCAGGCTCCAGTGGCCTTATAACAATTACCTCCATGTAGCTTGCCACAAACATGGCAGATACGAGCAGAATAGGCACTTCTGGTTGTTTGACGACTAGGTCTTAGTGGTCTCTGCCCTGAAGATCCGCCTCTATCATATTCATGAGTTCGGGGTTCCTCAAATCCTTTTCTCTTTCCTAAATGACTATTCGGCCTCTGACTCATAGGTCTCTCCCTCTTCTCTATTTCATGTTGCCCTTGTGGGGGTTGGGTTTGTGCTTGAGCTTGAGCTGACAGAGTATCAGCCATTTGTTGCAAGAAAGTGGCCATTTGCTAGGCCATTTGTACGGTAATTTGTACCGGTGAAATTAGTACAGTCGGGCCTTTGACACTCTGAGGAGCTAAGGCCTCCCTTTGTGCCTCAACTATAAATGGTTGTTCTACTGGTTTATCTCCCTCTTCCATTTCTATTCATAAAATCTTCTTTTTCTGGGACAACCTACACAAGGAGATTTCTCTCCATTAGTTCATATTTATGATGTAAATGTACTATATGTATCAAACATTTGAGCATTTGTATTTATCGAAAAATATTTCAAATTCATAATTCAAAATTTTCATTAAAATCATTGCTCTGATACCACTAAACATGTCACACCCTACTCCTTCGAAAGATGTAACATGATCCTGTAGTACACCTAATGAATTACCGTACTTCACCTACCGATAACTCATTAAATATATTACAAGGGATTTTAAAACAATTTTCGTGAAATTAAATAATGGTGGGAATGTTGAATATTTCTTAAAAAGCCTTTAAGTGAAATTTTGGTTATGGATCAAATCATCGATTAAAATCTAGTGTTACAAAACTTTTTCAAAATTTCGGCAGAGTGCCGGCTGTATTTTGAGAAAACAGTTCTTCAAACCTGAAAAGGAAAACACTCCCAATATGTTTTCTCAGATACAACTCCAATAAACTTCATTTCATCTCACAATTCAATCTCAATAACCAAATCAATTCATTTTCAAACCAACCTCATCATAAAAGAAATATTTCATTGATTACAAGACTAAAAAATTAATATTACAAAACTATACAGGTAAATGAAATCTCAAATTTACATTACAATAATTTGCATTTAATTACATACAAAATTATTTTACAAGAGTTTTTATACAACTGCTCAAATAATTTACATACACATTATTACATGCATACATTAAAACCTACATACATGGGTATACCTATGATATATGTGGAGCTGATCTAAATGTGTCTTCAAGGCATAGCTACAGAAATTCTTACTCAGTTGCTCTATCCTTACTTTCACCTGCGATAGCATACAAAGCTATCACTGAGTGGTGAACTCAGTGGTGCACAACTATAACTTAAAACATAGTACAATATACCTTAGCAAAATTACAGCAAATAATTTGGAAATATGGATATTCATCAAATTCCAAAAATCAAAATATTCATTACCAATAATATAAATCATTTGTTAAAATGACTTTGAGCCAGAAATTCAATTTATCAAATCACAACTGGACATTTAAAGTAATTCTAGTAATTATGGAAATAAAGATTAATTCCAATAAAATCAATTATGCATAAATCCCATTTGAAATCGAAATTCTTTACTATTCAAAAACCATTCTTTATCTCACTAACTATGCAAGACTAATCTGCAATGGCCATCTTCAGGGTGATTCTAACTCCCCATGGTCGGGGAGATCAAATCATCATGCACAGTACAAAACACAATAATGAAACTTCCGAAAGGGCCATGAAAAACTTAGATCTAACCTCTAATAGGTGGAGAATCTAAGCCTGTGCACGTACCATGGTAATCAAAACAAAGCTAACTCCATTTTCTTCTCAACAAATGAGAGAGACGGGAAATAACCTAGTCAAGTATCTATAGTGAGATATAAAACAATATCATGAATCTCTTTGTCCTTTTTATGAGCATAAATCACAACATAATTCAATTCAATGTCAATTCTAATGTCCAATAATTTTATGCTCATCACAATTCAAAATATATTTTATCACAATTTTTCCAAAACTAATTTATTCAATCCACAACAATGCTCAATAATTATTGAAATACCATTTCACAAAGCTAAATTCATACATACTATAACAATTTCAATAATCATTGAATTAAATCCAATACTTGATAAACATAATACATAAGGAAAATAACATCATTTAATTATATGAAATATTCAGAACAAAATCAATTAAAAACTAGTTGTGCACAAACCTCTGATGAGTCACCTTTTGGCCTTAACTCAGTGGGTCTTTTCCCTTCCCATTGTCTTTTCTAACTGAAACACACAATTTAAGGTGTTTTAGTACTCCGTTAAATTGTTTCTAATAATAAAATCCAATAATTAAATTTTATTGGTACCATTCACTTCAATTCATTTCATTAGTCAACCGATAATGTTGACCTTTAATACACACTAGGTGAATTAATTTTAATGTTACCAATATGTCACATTTTATAATCTTCAAGTGTTAGTATATGTTACCAATTTTATTTTAAAGTTTATTGCAATTTTTCAGATTTGGTGCACTACTTTGACCTATCTAATTGACTTATTTGCCTTTGTTTCTGGGTCCTGGTCAAAAGAGCAATATTGTAGGTTTATGTCTTAGTGACATTTTGGCACTGATTTATTGTCATTTGGGGTTTTCTGGACCAAGTTATGGTCATTTTACTAATGCTGGTCAACTTGCACTTATTTGACAAATTCTGGGTCACTTTTAGGTAAATTTCAAGTCACCCAACTTGGGTAATCAATTTGACTTAGTAAATGGCATTTCTGGGTTCTATAATCTTCACAAAAGATGTAGCCCTATGTCTAAGCTTTCCATTGATATAAATTTCGGGTCATTTGGAACTGTTTTGAGTGAGTTATAGCCAAAATATGGACTACTGTTCATATGGTCAAAATTCTAGGTTTTCATGTCAGGCAATTCCAGATTTAGGCAATATTATATGTCACTTCTAAGCAGAATTTAGGCATGACTTATACATGAAAATTGTTCTACTCTAAGTCATATTTCACCTCCAATTGGCCTCATACCAATTGGGGTCACACATTTCCATTTAAACCCTAAAATGCATACTGCCCTACTTAACCTTGCTTGCATTGCCAATTTTTTGCATTTCTATTGAATACCATTCACCTTGTGCATATTGTACTTTGGTCAATTGTCAATTATCAATCTAATATAACCAATATCCAGCCACAAAATATATGATCCAATATCCAATAATTTAATCAATGTCCAAATACTATTCAACTCAAGTAATTATCCATCAATTCAAGCAAATCAATCAATTGTCCCATAACCAATTCAATTGTTCAAACCTAATCAATATCAATATTATACAATCCATTACTCTTAATTTACCATTAAATACACATGAAATCAAAGTCTTCCTAAGCACATCAAGGCTGCCCAAATTGCTTATATACATCAAGCTTCCTAATTTCAATACATAATCTCACTTTACATTCACAATTCACACATATACATAGAAATCAAGCTCTTACACATTTAATCACTCTAATTAACCTCATCACCCATCAAATTCAAGTGAAAACACATCAAGTTTCTTCAAAAATCATGGCTTCCAAAAATAATACCTTGTCCATACTCATCAAACCCTCAATTTCCTTCATTTTTCTTCACCATTTAACACTTTTCAACCTCAACACAAATTTTAGTTAAACAAGGGAAGAAAATGGGCACTTACCTCAAGTTGAGCTTGTCAAAACTTCTCCAAATCTCTCTCTTTCAGCTGCCAATATCCTTTCCCAAGTGTGGTGATCAACTTTAATGAAGGAGGCTTGAGGCCATGGTTGGATCATGGGTGGATGAAGGTTCACTTATGGACGGCAATGGAGGTTTTTGTTTGAGAATGAATTCGGCTTTAAGATAGAAAAGAGGAAGAAGAAGTGAAAGTGGCACTTTCTTGTCCTTTAGCACCATTTCATACTCCACTTAGTGCTCAACTAATCTCAATTAACATTAAAATAATCCTAAGTTTTCCATAATTGTAATTAACACCCTAATTTCTCACTATTTAATTTCATTCCAATTTCATTTTTTAAGTGATTTTCAAAATTTAATACTACTTATTTTTAATGGACATTTAGGTCCAAAGCCAACTCTAGGCGCTAAATGACCAAAATGCCCCTCTTCGGGTTGCATTTCTGATTTTTCGGTACTACTGATTAATTCCTTGACCCGCCGATTTCTTTAATTTTCGTTTTCTTTTATACTGACTTACTAAATTTTCTTTGGCATTCTCATTGTTGATTATACCTTAATAGATGTTTATTTAGGTCTCAAAAATATTTCTCAGGGTTCCTCACGGTCCAGGGCTAGTCAACGGTCCTCGCCGTAACTTTTCTGTGCGGTCCCCCATCGCTACGGTTTCTGACTCATTTAACTTAATTACATTTCATCTCTTTTATTTTTCCTTAATTTTTCTTGTATTTTTTTATTATTTATTTCATCATTTTATGCCTTCTCACTATCACTAAAGTGTAGTCCCAGAAATCCTAACTTGTCCGAACAGACATTAGGTTACCGGAGCAGCAGAATGTACGGACTTCATAAAATGAGGACGTTACATTTTCCCAAATCCTATCATTTCATTACTTGTATTCATCAACCTAATGTCAATTCAAAATAAAGGAACCTCAAATGATCATAATTTAACACTACACACACCATTTTCACTCTCTCACACCAAAACCCCAATTTCCCTATAATCAATTTATGCAATCCCATGAAATCTTAGTACTCCCAATCATGCATATTACTTCAATTTAACTTAGATTTATCATCAATTTAACTAAAATACATCAAAACTCTAATTTTCTCTAACCCTAGTTTAGATTTCCATACATGTTTCCTTTCAATTTCTCATGTTATTTCATCACACCCAAACTTGATTTAAAGCATACTTGGTAAATTAAGCATGAAAGAGAGAGCTTACCTCACTTGATGATTTTTTTTTTTCCAAACTTCCAATTTCTCCCAAATCTTGTTCTTCTTGTTTCAATATTTTCTTTGATGCTTAATCAAGGTTTTTTTCTACTAATTTTTTGGAAGATTAATGAAAGAAATATGGGAATCAAAGGGTGAGAGAACTTGTGAATGGAAGAGTGATGGAGAAAAGAGAAAGAGAGAGGGAGAGAGGGAGATGGGTGGGAAGAAGAAGAGGGAAAATGAGTCTTTATTTTTAGTTAATTTTTATCTTGTCCCATATATATTTTTCCCCAATTTTAGTTTATTTATAATTTTAAATTTTAATCGTGTCCTAATTGTCATTAACTTAAAATTTTTTATTTCCTTTCTTTTCTTTTTACATTTACACTTTAATTTTCCTCAATATTTCTTCATAATTCAATATTTTATTTTTATTTAATTAAATTGACATTTTGGTCAAAAATCAACTCTTGAAGTAAATCGACCAAAATGCCCCTCATCGGGTCATAATCCCTTTTTTTCAATATACCCGGTGAGTTCTTATATTTTTGGGCCACTTGAATTTTTATTGTGTCTATTTAAATAAATTTTCATTTTATTTTGGTCCTTAAGGTGTCTTTGTATAGTACAAGTCACAGACAAAAAATGGTATTATTTAGAGCTCGGAGGTTCAGGGTGTTACAATTCTTCCCTCCTTAAAAATAAAATTTTGTCCTCGAAATTTACCTGGTCTCAGTCTCTGAATAGCTGTGGGTGCTGTCTCCTTATGTTCTCCTCACACTCCCATGTAGCCTCCTAGCCTGAATGATGGTTCCACAGCACTTTCATCAAAAGTATTTGCTTGTTCCTCACCTGCTTCAGCTCATATGCCAAGATCTTTATGGACTCTTCATCATATGTTAGGTCTGGATTTACCTCAATCTCCTCTACTGGCAAAATGTGAGAGGCGTCTGATCTATACCTCCTCAACATGGAGACATGGAAGATATTGTGAATCTTTTCCAACTCCGGAGGCAATGCAAGTCTATATGCCAAAGGACCCACTCTTTCTAGTGCCTCATATGGCCCAATGAAGCGAGGACTCAGTTTTCCCTTTCTACCAAACCTCATGGCCCTCTTCCATTGGGAAACTTTCAAGAACACCTTATCACTCACACTATACTGAATATCTCTTATCTTTAGATCAATGTAAGACTTCTGTCTCTCCGATGCAACTTTGAGTCTGTCTCTAATGAGCTTAACCTTTTCTTTCGTCTGTTGCACTAATTCTGGGCCAATAAACTTCCTCTTGCCCACTTCATCCCAACACAAGGGAGTTCTACACTTTCTGCCATAAAGTGCTTCATATGGAGGCATCCCAATGCTTTACTGATAACTGTTGTTGTAGGCAAATTCAATCAAAGGCAAGTGTGACCCCTAACTTTCCTCAAATTCAATCACACAAGCCCTAAGCATATCCTCTAAAATCTGAATGATCCTTTCAGATTGGCCATCTGTCTGTGGATGAAATGTTGTACTGAAGTTTAATCTAGTTCCTAGGGCTTTTTTGAGACTACCCAAAAATCTAGAAGTGAACCTAGGATCTCTATCAGACACAATAAACACTGGCACTCCATGCAACCTCACCACTTCATCGATATATAGTTTGGCCAATCTTTCTAGGCTATAATCCATCCTCACTAGCAAAAAGTGTGCAAACTTGGTCAATCTATCAACAATAACCCAAATTGCATCATGATTCTTTTGTGTACGTGGAAGTCCTGTCACGAAATCCATAGTGATTCTTTTCCATTTCCACTAGGGAACTGGCAATGGCAGTAGCAACCCTGCAGGCACTTGGTGTTCTGCCTTTACTTGCTAACAAGTTAGGCATTTGGCAACATATTCTGCAATGTCTTTTTTCATTCCCCTCCACCAATAGTGCCCTTTCATAGTTTTGTACATTTTGATTCCACCAGGGTGTATAGCAAAAGGTGAATCATGTGCTTCTTTTAAAATGATCTGCCTCAGTTCAACATTATCAGGAATGCACATTCTGCCTTGATATAACAACAAGCCCTCATCATTTCCCAATAACTCTGGTTTCTTGCCATCCCGAGCCTCTTCCATTAACTTTACATACTCATCATCATTATGTGCAGCTGCTTTAATTTGTTCTGTCAACATTAGCTTCACTTGCCAAGTAGCTACCATTTGCCCATCTTCATCAATCTCCAGGTTAGCATGCAATGCCCTTAACTCATGCACCATGGACAATGGAGATACCCTTAAACCAGTCATAGTCTTGCGACTTAAAGCTTCTATCAAGCAATCATAATCATTTATCAGCTTTAACCATCTCCTCTGTCTCAAATTCAACTCCTTCTGTGTGCCCAAGTACTTTAAACTTTTATTATTTGTGTATATATAACATCTCTCCCCATACAAGTAATGTCTCTAGATCTTCAATGCAAAGACAATGGCTGCCAGCTCCAAGTCATGTGTAGGATAATTCCTCTCATGCTATTTAAGCTGGTGTGAAGCATAGGCAATGACATTTCTATCTTTCATCAACACACAGCCCAATCCATTATGAGAAGCATCACTGTATATGGTGTACTCTTTACCCAAAGTGGGCAAAGTTAAGACTGGAGCTTTGGTTAAACGCTTCTTTAACTCATCAAAACTTTCCTGGCACCGATCGGTCCACTGAACTTTCACATCCTTCCTATGTAGCTTAGTCAGTGGAGATGTTAGCATAGAGAATCCCTTCACAAACCTTTGGTAATACTCGGCTAAATCAAGGAAACTCTAAACTTTTGTGACATTTTTTGGTGGCTTCCAATTAAGAATGGCTTTTACTTTGGTATGATCCACCTGGATACCCTCTAAAGATACAATATGCCCCAAAAATGTAATCTCCTTCAGCCAAAACTAACATTTTGACAGTTTGGCATACAACTGTTTCTCCCTCAAAGTCTGCAACACTATCCTCAAGTGCTTGTCATGTTCCTCTGCATTCTTTGAGTACACCAAAATATCATCAATGAACACCACTACAAATCGATCCAACTATGGCCTAAAGATAGTGTTTATCAGGCCCATAAAAGCAGCTGGAGCATTAGTCAATCCGAATGGCATCACCAAGAACTCATAATGGTCATACCGAGTCCTGAACACAGTTTTAGGAATACTCTACTCCTGCACCCTCAACTGATAGTAGTCCGATCTCAAATCAATTTTGGAGAATACAGTTGCATCCTTCAACTGATCAAATAGATCATCAATCCATGGCAGAGGATATCTGTTCTTTATGGTCATCTTATTCAACTGTCTGTAGTCTATGCATAGACAGAGAGTACCATCCTTCTTCTTCACAAATAATACTGGTGGTCCCCAAGGTGACACGCTAAGGCAGATGAAACCCTTATCTAGCAATTCCTGCAATGCACCTTCAACTCTTTCAACTCAGCAGGTGCCATCCTATAAGGAGTGATAGAGATTGGCTCCACACCAGGTATAGTCTCAATTTCAAACTGCACCTCTCTTTCTCTAGGTAATCCCGTCAACTCTTCCGGAAAGACATCTGGAAAATCCCATACTGTAGGAATATCCTTAAGATCTGGACTCCCCACCTGGGTGTCTATCACATGAGCTGGATAAGCTTGACATCCTTTTCTAATCATCTTTCTAGCAAGTGCAGCTGAAATGATGTTGGATGGCAATGATTGCCTCTCTCCATGTATCATTACGTCTGCATACTCGGGAAGACCAAAAGTGACTGTCTTTAGTCTATAGTCAATCATGGCGTGATGCCTGGCTAACCAATCCATGCCCAAGTTGATATCATAATCTGAGTAGGGCATTTCAATTAAGTCTGACAGGAACGTATGTCCTTGGATCACCAAAGGACAATCTTCATACAATTTGTTCACCTTAACCTCTTGTCCTAAAGGACTAGTCACTAGCACATCATAATCCAATTTCACACAAGGAATAGCAACAGAGCATGCAATACTAGCACTAGCATAAGAATGTGTAGAACCAGGGTCAAACAACACATATACATCTCTACCAAAGATAGAGAAAGTACCAGCCACAACATCTGATGTCTCAGCTTCATCCCTCTGGCGCATGGTGTATACCCTGGCTGGTGCACCACTCTGCTCTGGTTGGCTCATTGTGCCTTGGCTGCCAGAAGTGTTGCCTCTACCCCTGCCTCTGCCTCTACTAGCTGTCTGTTGTCCTCTAGAAGCAAAACCTTATACAGATCTCTCAGTGGTGGTAGGCGGCCCAAACATGCGGGCACTAGTGCAATCTCTAGCAAAATGCCCACTTCCACCATAGTTGTAACATGCTTCTATGGCCTTATAACATACTCCTCCATGAGTCCTACCACAGGTTTCACAGGTACGGACAGGAAAGGAACCCCTAGTTGTCTACTATCCAGATCTAGGTGGCCTCTGCCCTGAGAATCTTCCCCAACTAGATCCTCTGTTACTTGGTCCTCCAAAACTCTTCCTCTTACCTGAACTGCTACTTGGACTCTGACCTGTAGGTTTACTGCTTTTCTCTTTTTCAGTGGTTGCCTTCTCAAATGCCCCTTCCAGTTCTATCCTTTCTAGCTCAAGGGCCTGTGATATTAACTCAGAGAAGTTGTCATGCCGAAACCCAACCACTTGCAATCTCAAACTAGGCCTCAACCCAGCCTTAAACCATTTGCATCTGTCTCTACTGGTAGTGAGTAGGCTTATAGCATAGTGGCTAAGGCGAGAAAAGTCTCTCTCATACTCGGCTACAGTCCTGTTCCCTTACTTCAAACTGAGAAACTCCTGTAGCTTCATATCCACACAGGTATCAGGAACATACTTCTGTCTAAACTCCCTTAGAAAGTCATCCCACGTCAATACTGAAGGCTCAGCCAAACTGTGGGGAACGATCTTCCACCACTCATATGCATCTCCATGCGGTAGGGAAACTGAGTATTCAAACTTCAAATCATTGGTGCAGTTTCTTGAACATCCTTTCCATCAGTTCTAACCATTGCTCAGCTTCTAATAGGTCCATTGTACCCTTGAACTCTATTGCCCCATACTTCATTAACTTGTCATATTGTCTAGCTGGGGATGGTAGTTGCACTGGAGGTGCTTGCACAGGAGCTTGGACTGGTATATTGCCAACCATTTGCTGAAATAGTGCAGCCATCTACTGAGCGAACTGAGTAGGAAACTGCATGAGTGGGACGGGTGTAACAGATCCACTGGCATTCTAAGGAGCTGGGGCCTCCCCCTGTACCTCAGCTGCTACTGATTGCTCTACTGTGTGATCCCTTCTTACATACCGAATCACAAAAAATTCTACTCCCTAGACAACCAACACAAGAAGATTTCCCTCCATTATTCCATATTTATGATGTAATGCACTATATGTATCAATTAATGACAGTTGAGCAGTTGTACTTATCAAAATTTTTCAAACATGCAATTTTAAAACTTGTATAAAAACCAAAGCTCTGATAACACTAAAACATGTCACACCTATTTCCTTGTAAGCCATGACATGTTCCCGTAGCAAACCTAATGAATTACCGAACTACACCTACCGATAATCCATTAATTATGCTACAAGGGATTTTAAACAAATTATAGCTTTTGATCTTATTAATTCTTTTGCGAAAAACTGCATGGGAATAGTTAAAATTCAATGTAAACATTCATTGAAAATAATGATAGACTAAATATTGTAAAAGTTACATTTTCATAAGCTTCAAAATAAAATACAAATAGTTACAAACTCAAAATACTTTAGTAATGCAATGATTTTTAATACAAACTGCTCAATATCCGTACATCCATACATATAGGTACAAAATACATCCAAAGGAATCACAAGGGTATGCCTAACGTAAATACCCACAATCAATACCAAAATGCTGCTTCCAAGTCTCTCACTCGGTAGCCTTCTCCTTTCCCTTACTTGCGACAGCATAAAGAAACTATCGCTGAGTATATCACTCAGTGGTGCACAACTAATAACTTTAAAACTTAAGGTAAAACACAATTTGTCAAAGCATAATAAATCACATTTTTCTTAAGCATGAAAACTTTACAATAGTTCTAAGTCTATAAGAACCATTTATTGGAATAACATTTCAAATAAGAAATCACACTTCATAAATCATAATTCACAAAGCATTAGTGTTGCCAACATCAACACACAGTCTGGGCCATGACACAAAATTTCACGATCAGTGTCGTGTTGTACACCACGACAAAGCAATCTCAACCTCACTAACCGTTATTAATGAGGGAAGGGCTAGCTAGCTAATGAGTACTCATATAGTCTTACCCCACTAACCGTTATTAATGGGAGACATAATCAATATCAATTATCAACCCCAAGTAGCCGTTACTACTGAGGAGTTCCGAAAGGGACTGTCATGCTAACTATGATTTCAAAACAGTTTCCAAAAATTTCCCACTCAAAAATCACATTTATAAACCAATATGCACATTTAAATTCATCATAATATCCATATAAAGGTGGCAACACCCAAATTTCTCAAATGCCAAAGAAAAACTATATTTCAGTCAAAGTAAACTTGTTCAAAGGAAACTCATTCAAAAAAACACATTCCAAACAATTTACAAGTTTAAAAAACGAAGAAAAGGTTAGTTGTGCGCAAACTTTCAATAATTCTCCTTCCTTGTTACCTACTTCTCCTTGTCTGTTCCAACTTCTTTTTCTAATGAAAATACACAAAATGAATAGCTCAATACTAATCTCAATTGCTGCCAAGAACTCATTACATGAATGTCTAATGCATCCCAAGTTAGCTTTGCAAATTTTAGAAAGTTTTGGTTTTCTGGCAGCTTGGTATATTGAACTTTGAACCCAATTTTTACCTAGTTTCAATCATAATTTGGTGAGATATCTCCACGAAAATTGTCCCTCTAGGTCTCATCTTTATTTTTCTTTTTGAATCACCTCATTTGGAGTTGTGTAGCCAAAGTTACAGTCAAATGAATTTTACTGTTCACGTGGGGCTAATAGTGGCAACTTTGGTGACTTAACTTTGGCTAATAATTTGATCGGGTTACATTTATAAATTGTCTCCGAGTTCTTCATATGAAATGTTCTACTATATTTTAAGTTTTCATTGGTTTAAGAGTCACCTAAATCAGAGCTTTCTAAAGAGAGTTATGGCTATTGAAAATTTACTGTTTACATTACTATTCATTGCTCTGGCAAATTTATCATCGCAAATTCGCTCAGCAATTTGGTTGGGTTAAGTTCGTAATTAGGCTTCAAGTTCTTCATACAAAATGTTCTACTATGTTTTAAGTTTCTATCGGTTCAAGAAACACATAAATCAAAGTTTTCTAGAGAGAGTTATAGCCTTGCAAAATTTACTGTTCATATGATCAATTTGCAGATTTCTAGATTTTTTGCAGATTTGGTGACTCAAATTTGCTTAGAAATTTGATTAGGTTAAGTCCATAATTTGGCCTTATGTTTTTCATATGAAATGTTCTACTGTGTTTTAGGTTTCCATTGGTTCAATAATCACCTAAATTGGAATTTTCTAGAGAGAGTTATAGCCTTGCAAAATTTACTATTCACGTGCCTAATTTTGCAGGTTTCATAATTTTGTCTCCAAGTTCAAGCCAAGTTTTAGGCAATTTCTGGGCAGTTTCTGGGTTGGGTCTCTTCATGAAATTTCTAACCCTATGTCTTAAGTTTCATTTCCAATTGGTTTCACTCCAATTGGAGTTGTGTAACTCAATTTATGGGCTGTCAAACACACTGAATTCAGTGTGCAAAATTCTGCCCTAGGTTCAAATTTTCATTTCTTCAATTACTCTCACTAACCAACGTCAATTCATATTTAATTCACTCCAAATGACTATAATTTAGCATTGAAACATCCATAGCACTCATAGCACAAGACTCACAATTTTCAAACACCAAAGTTTGCAATTTTCCCTAATCCTACCATTTCATTACTTCCATTCATCAACCCAATGTCAATTCAAACTAAAGGAACCTCAAATGACCATAATTTAATACTACATACACCATTTTCACTCTCTAGCACCAAAACCCCAATTTCCCCATGAACCCTAATCTTACATAATCAATTTATGCAATCCCATGAAATCTTACTACTCCCAATCATGCATATTACTTCAATTTAACTTAGATTCATCATCAATTTAACTAAAATATATCAAAACTCTAATTTTCTCTAAGTTGGCCAAAACCCTAGTTTAGATTTCCATACATGTTTTCTTTCAATTTCTCATATTATTTCATCACACCCAAACTTGATTTAAAGCATACTTGGTAAATCAAGCATGAAAGAGAGAGCTTACCTCACTTGATGATTTTTTTTTTTTCCAAAACTTCCAATTTCTCCCAAATCTTGTTCTTCTTGTTTCAATCTTTTCTTTGATGCTTAATCAAGGTTTTTTTCTATTAATTTGTTGAAAGATTATTGGAAGAAATATGGGGAATCAAAGGGAGAGAGAACTTGTGAATGGAAGAGTGATGGAGAAAAGAGAAAGAGAGAGGGAGAGAGGGAGATGGGTGGCGGCACATAGGGAAGAGGAAGAGGGAAAATGAGTCTTTATTCTTAGTTAATTTTTATCTTGTCCCATATATATTTATCCCCAATTTTAGTTTATTTATAATTTTAAATTTTAATGGTGTCATAATTGTCATTAACTTAAAATTTTTTATTTCCTTTCTTTTCTTTTTACATTTACACTTTAATTTTTCTCAATATTTCTTCATAATTTAATATTTTATTTTTATTTAATTAAATTGACATTTTGGTCAAAAATCAACTCTTGAAGTAAATTGACCAAAATGCCCCTCATCGGGTCATAATCCCTCTTTTTCAATATACCCGGTGAGTCCTTATATTTTTGGGTCACTTGAATTTTTATTGTATTTATCTAAATAAATTTTCATTTTATTTTGGTCCTCAAGGTGTCTTTGAATAGTATAAGTCACAGATAAAAAATGTTACTATTCAGAGCTTGGAGGTTCGAGGTGTTACAGTAGTGCTTTAAATTGGCTATTGCATAAGTGACTTCTCCCATCACTAATTATGGCTCTTGGAGCCCCACACCTTGTAAAGATGTATTTCTTAAGAAATTTGATAACCACTCTAGCATCATTGGTTGGTGAGGCTATTGCTTTCACCTATTTGGATACATAATCCACACAAACTAGGATATACTCATTCCCAGGTGAAGGTGAGAATGGACCCATAAAGTTTATCCCCTACGCATGAAAAAAGTCTACTTTCAGTATTCCATATAGGGGCATCTCATTCCTTTTTAAAATATTTCTAATATTTTGACATTGACTATATGTAAGCACAAAGTTTCTTATATCTCTAAACAATGATGGCCAATAAAAACCCGCTTGCATTATCTTTGCTACTATTTTTTTATGCTGAAGTGTCCTCCATAGGGTGAGCAATAACAGTGTTGTAGTATGCTCTCAACTTCCTCCTCTGGAATGCATCTTCTGATGAGGCCATCATTACATCTCTTATATAACAAAGGCTCTTCCCAACTATAGTCCTTTATGTCAAATAAAATTTTTTTCTCTATTGATAGGACATATTTGGTGGTAGCACTTTGCATACAAGATAGTTAACTATGTCTGCATATCAGAAGGGTTGAGTTATGGACAGGAGGTGCTCATCTAGAAAAGAGTCATATATTGGCATGTCATCAGTTGAATTTCCCCTCTCTTCTTGCTTTAGCCTGGAGAGATGATCAGCTACTACATTATTGGTTCCCCTTTTATCTTTAATTTTCCAATTCAAATTCCTATATGAGAAGTATGCACTAGATTAGCTTTGGTTTTGCCTATTTTTTGTTCAAGAGATACCAAAGAGCATGGTCTATGTATACAATGACTTTTGATCCAACTAAGTAGGATTTAAATTTGTTAATTGCAAATACACTAGCAAAAAACTCAATCTCTGTAGTTGTATAGTTAATTTGTGCTTCATCAAGTATCTTGCTAGCATCGTAGATAGCATGGACTTTCTTGTCTTTCCTTTGCCCAAGAATTGCTCCTACTACATAGTTGCTTGTGCATATATGATCTCAAATGGTAACTCCCAGTCTAGAGGTTGCATCATCGGCATATAGATTAGTGCTTCCTTTATCCTACAAAAAGAAGCAAGGCAACTTTCATCAAAATCAAAGGGTACATCTTGATTGAACAAGTTTGTTAGTGGCTTAGCTATTTCATCAAAAGCTTTGCACTTCTTTGACTGATGTTGATGGTGGCATTTTTTCTATGACTTCAATATTTGCCTTGTCTACCTCTATGCCTCTTTCTGAAACTAGATGACTAAGAACTATGCCTTTTTGAACCATGAAGTGGCATTTCTTCCAATTAAGTACTAAGTTTGAATCCTGACATCTTTGTAACACTTTAGAAAGATTAGTCAAATGATTATCAAAAATAGTGCCATAGACAGAGAAATCATCTACAAAGACTTCCATTATGTTTTTGTTAAAGTCAGAGAAAATTATCATCATGCATCTTTGGAAAGTAGTAAAGGTATTACATAGACCAAAAGGCATTCTCCTATATGCAAAAGTGCCATAGGGATAGGTGAAAGCAATTTTTTCTTGGTCCTCTGGGTGAATTAGGATTTGAAAAAATCTCGAATACTCATCTAAGTAATAGAAATTTGAATGCTTGGCTAGTCATTCAAGCATTTGATCAATGAATGGAAGAGGAAAATAATTTTTTTGAATGGCACTATTTAGTTTCCTATAGTCAATACGCATTTGCTAACCGGTGATAGTCCTAGTAGGGATTAGCTAATTATTTTCATTTTCGATTACAGTCATCCCACACTTCTTAGGTATTACATGTACTGAACTAGCTCATTTACTATAAAAAATATGGTAGACTACACCTGTATCTAATACTTTCAAGATTTCCTTTTTAACTATCTGTTTCTTGTTAGGGTTAAGTCTCCTTTGATGCTCTATAGTGGGTTTACTATTTTCTTCCATAGGTATCTTATGCATACAAATGGAAAAGCTAATTCCCTTTAGGTCTTCTATCTTATATCCAATGATCTTCCTATGGTTTCTCAATTCCCTCAATAATTTTTCCTCCTCTAGCTCAGTTATACTAGCACTAATTATTATAAGAAAAGTAAAGTTTGAGTCAAGAAATGCATACCTAAGGGTGGATGAGTTCTACCTATTACGTTGCCTCTTTGTCATTGAGTGTTGTTGGGGTTTACTTTAACTCCTCTACTTAAAGTGCTTAAACCGATGGCAGTGGTGGGCTAGCTTTTGGTGATTGTGCTATTGTTGCAATTTCCTTATTTTCATCTTTTGTTGTATCACTGCGCACAATACAAGCTTCTAGAGCGTCCTTTGGATATCTCTTATTGAACTCCTCTTCAACTAGCTCATTAATTATGTCAACCCTTAAGCACTTGTCCATGTCTGACTTTTGTTTCATGGCATGAAATAAGTTGAGCTTTACTTCGTTTCTCTCACTTTGAGAGTTAATCGCCCATTTTTAACATCTATAATTGCTCTGGCAGTCGCTAAGAATGGTTTTCCAAGATTATGGGAATTTGAACATCCTCCTCTTTTTCTAGAACCACAAAGTCGATTGATATAAAGAATTTGTCAACCTTTATGGGAATGTTCTCTAGAAGTCTTATCGGATAATTCATAGATCTATCTATCAATTGCAATGAAATTATGGTTGGTTTAAGTTCTCCAATGTTCAGCTTCTAACAAATAGATAGGGGCATTAGACTAATACTTGCTCCTAAGTCACAAAGGGGGTTATCAATATTCATGTTACCAATGAGACAAGGTATAGATAAGTTTCCAGGATCCTTCAGCTTTAGAGGTACTTTGCTTGCAAGATTGCACTATATTCTTCTGTGAGAGCCATTGTCTCATAGTCATCATGCTTCCTCTTGTTTGAATGTATCTACTTTAAGTACTTAGCATATGATGGTATTTGAGATAAAGCTTCTGTAAAGGGAATGTTGATATAAAGTTTCTACAAAACTTCTAAAAATTTCTCAAACTGCTTATCTAGTTTTGCTTTCTGGAATCTCTTAGGAAAAGACAATGGTGGTTGGTAGAACTTTGGTAGTTCCTTATTCTTTTCTTTCTTTTCCTCTTTTTTTTCCTTACCTTTGTCAACTTGTGTCTCCTCTTTCTTTGCTTGAGTCTCAGTTTCACTAGAAGTTTCATCTGTTGTTTTTGATTGGTTTCTAGTATCTGGTCTTCTAGTATCTTACTACTCCTCAAGATAACTGCCTTACATTGCTTTTTTGTGTTCATCTCTTGCTAACTAGGTAGTTTACCAAAGGCTTTGCTTGAAGAACTAGCTTACTAAGCAATTTGGTTCTTAAGCATTTTATTATTGCCAACTAGTCCATTTTGGAAGTTAGCTATTTGATCATTTCATTTTGTTACTACTGAGCTGCCAGAAAAATTTCCATTATGGATTCCATAGTCAACTTTGGTTTAGGCTATTGAGGTTGAGGAGGTAGTTGAGTTATCTTTTGGCCTCTTTTATGAAAACTTGGTGGTGCTAGCTTGTATCCCTACTAGTTGTTGATTTGCTAGTTCTATTGGTTTTATGAGTTTGACCATTAGAAATTTGGGTGGTTCCTCTATCTAGGGTTCTATGTGTTGGAATAAGGATTATTGATTGCACTCTGATTGAAGTTTTCATTGTTGTTCACATAGTTTATCTATTTTATGGATGGCTCACTATAGTTGTTGCATTCTGAGCTTTGATGTCCTCCTCTACAGTGGTCATAGGAAATGATTATTGGTTCCAATTGCATTAGCTTGCATTCTTTCAAGCCTCTTTAAAAGCTGATCAAATTGAGCATTGATCATGCTAAGAGCATTCAGTTCTAATACTCCAGCTATTCTCCTTGTATCCCCTTTCTTGTTGACCATTCGTAATTGTGATATGCAACTATCTCTAAAAGTTCAAGAGCTTTTGTGGTTGTTTTCTCCATCAGATCTCCACCAGCTACTGAATCTACTGTGCTCCTTGTCGATGGTAATAAACCAATGTAGAAATTCTAAATTAGGAGCCAATTCTGAATGCCATGGTGTGGGCACTCCCTTTGAAGATCTTTGTACATTTCCTATGCATCATAGAGTGATTCATTCTCTTTTTGCTTGAATGTGTTCAGTTTGCTCCTCAATTTAGCAATATTCGTAGGTGGGAAGCTAAAAAGGAGTGAAATGTCTACTCAATTGGTGAATGATCCTGCAGGTTGAGATATTAACCACTTTCTTGCTTTGTCTCTAAGGGAGAATGGAAATTCTCTGAGTCTAATAGCATCCTCAGAAATGCCATTCATCTTAAATGTGTCACATAGAGCAAGAAAACATTGGAGGTGATCATGTGGATTTTCCATGAGTGACCTTCTAAATTGTGTTTGTTGAATCATTTGGAGCCATGCCAGTTTAAGCTCAAAATTGTTTGCATCTATTGTAGGTTTGGTAACACTCAATTGGAATCCTCAAATAGTTAGGGCTCCGTAGTCCCTCAAGGGTTTTGGCCTATTATCTACCATGTTGAAGATTTAGCTTCCTATTGCTTCTTCCCCTTCTTGATGGCTCTTATAGTTTTGTCTATCTCTGGATCCAGTTCAAGTATTTTTTCTGGTTTAATTCTAATCATAAAGTAAACAAAAGGATTAAAAAAGAAATAAAGAAATCATAATAAAATAACTAATAAAAATTAAATAAAATAAAATTTCTAAATTAGCTATATTGCCTATCATCTAATATTAGCAAAAGTTCCCCAGTAACAGTGCCAAAAACATATTATGCAAAATCCCACAAGTGCAAGGATTGTTAACAAGTAATAAAGTGATGAGTGAGTATCGTTCCCATGAGAAACTTAGTGAGTACTAAACTAAACAGCAATTACAACTATTTAGACTACCAAATATAATGATGAGAATTTAAACTAAATTAACTAGAATTAATGAAATAAAGGAAAGTAAAATAATTTAACTGAAATAATTAATTAATGAAAACAATTTCAGAATTAAGGGCTCACACTTCAGCCTATTATAGATCCAATCTTATTTATTTAATAAATTGAAAAGTTGTTACTTTGATGGCGATCAATCTAAATTAAGACCCTTTAAGCTTTTCGATTAATTATAAACTCTACATAAGAATTTAGCTTATCTCTAGGTCAAAAACCCTAAGTTTAATATCTTGATTTTCCAATATTAATCTTCACCTTTTATTCTTTCAATTAATATCTAGAATCATAACTAAGTAGAACTCTACACAAAGCATGCATTAAGATCATAAGAAATTGAATCAAAGAATAAAACTCCATATTTATTAAATAAAATCAATGTAAATCCATAGTAAAACTGAAAGTGCTGCATCTCTAATTCTAGAATTAAGAAAACTACTCACTAATGGTGAGTTTAACAATCAAACTAAAAATAAAATTACAATAAAAAAAAAAAACTAAAGAAATAGAACAAAGGAACCTAGATAGAAGAATTTGTAGCTTCAAACTTTTGGAACTTCGGCTATGATTCTCTCCCAAGAACCTTGGTGCAAATCTCTCCAAGTTGTTGAACATCTAAGTTTTATTATAAAAGGCGCGATCCCTAGCTTGTTGCTAACTTATTGTATTTATATCTAGAATAAACCTTAATTCAAAGTCGTAGAGGCCTTAGAAGTCTTTCTGAGTTGTGTGAAACAAAGTTGGAGTCGAATTAGTATCTGAGCTGGGCCAAAGTACACGGCCCATGTACCATTACATAGTGCAAGCCGTGTAACTCTTTGGAGCTTTGAAAATCTTCATCAAATAGTGCGACAAAAGGTTACATGGGCTAGGGACCATTACATGGGGTCCCTTACATAGCCCATGCAATTGTCTTCTCTTGGTACTTTCCTGGCAGCTAGTTACACGGGCTTAGTCTTCCCAATGCATGACTTATGTAATCTTCCCAATACTTGACTTGTGCTTTCTGACTTTTCAACTTGTTCAAATATGCTCTAGGACTTAGGATTGTATTAAATTACCTAATAAAACATAGAAATCAAGAAATTAAGCCAAATGATCTCAAAATCCTAAAATGTAATAAAACTAACTAAAAATTATGCAATTAACTAACAAAATGCTAATGAAATGCAATAAAAAGTACCTTAAAATTGTTAGTAGTATGCCCTAGAGCATATCATTTAGTATGTATCTTGTACATATTTTTATTAATAAAAGGCATTTCCACTTTTCCATTTACATAATATATTTATGTGTAATAGAAAAGGTCCATTGATATTTTGTTAGAAATATTATTCTTAAGTTGTTAAGAATATGAGTGACAATATTTCTAGCACAAAGTATCATAAATAGGTTCACAATCAAGGATACTTCATAATAAGGACATGACTTATCCAGAAAGATTGTATTCATATTTATTCCCAAGTTATTTATATGAGATATAAATAAGATGAAATGGTGAGTCTCATGCTATATAACAAACATAATAGGCACTTATAAATGATAAGTAGGCCGAACTAGTGACACTTATGACAAGCACATGGAGTTTACTCTTGTCAATGTTTTGTCATAAATCATATCAGTGCATATAATCTTTAGACCTGAGATAGC
Organism: Hevea brasiliensis; assembly: GCF_030052815.1. Taxonomy (NCBI): domain Eukaryota; kingdom Viridiplantae; phylum Streptophyta; class Magnoliopsida; order Malpighiales; family Euphorbiaceae; genus Hevea; species Hevea brasiliensis. The sequence goes on from NC_079495.1 coordinate 87,736,761, forward strand.
ACAGTTATCTTGTATATAAGTAGTTTGAGTTTGATACTGCTTTCATACTTGTACTGTGTATGGGTATATGGGCATCTGTTGGCTCCTACTAGTTATATATGGAGGCAGGTGTTGATCAAGATGGAATCTGTTCCTCTAAGTAAATAGAGATAAAATCCTATGTTCATTTAATTGTTCTTGATGTTTCAAGTTCCTGGCCAGGAAAGATAGATTTATTCAGAAAAGAGTTTCTGATGAGAAAATCTTTTTAATCAAGAACTGGAATTAAAAGAGAACATAATATTCATAGCAAATGGAGTTTGACATAAACCATGACTCCAGCTTGAGTTGGGATTTTGTAACAGAGAGATTCTAGTGCATGGTAACATATGATTATAGGTTCATTTAAGGTAAACCTTATTACTAATTGGGTGGCCATGGCATGCTATGCTAGGTGTTAACTATGGTCTATGAGGTTCATTAAATGATTTAGAGAAATCATTTGTGGTAAGAAAGAGTTCTGATAATATTAAGAGTTGATATCATGTCTCATTGCCAATTAGTGATGAGCCTAGTAAGTCACACACATACGCAAGTTATCACCTCTTTAAATATGATTTAATTAATTAATTAAAGAGTTTAATTGATTAATTAAATAGGTTTGGTTTGTAATTAAATTGCAAAGTCCCTAGCATGACTTGAAACCAAATCTAGATTATTGGATGTATAGTATAAGTTAAATTTATATTTAAAGTGTTTAAATATGAATTTAATTAATGAGAAATTAATTAATAGAGATTAATTAATTAATTTATATTTGATATAAATTAGAAGAAGAAAAAAAAATAATTATTTTGGGTTAAGAACTCAAAATTAAGACACAGGGGCATTTTGGTCATTTCACAGTGTGACACGTGGCACCATGAGATGGTGACACATGGGATTACACATAAGCTTGCCAAATGTTTTTAATCATGTAAGATGATTAATATTAAGATTAAATAAAGGTTTGACACTTGGCACAATGTGATTGGGTCACTTAAACCTAGAGCTAATCAAAGGGTGACATGTGGCAAGGGTTTAATGTGTTAACCTAGCTATTTAAGTGTTGTTATGAAAAGAAAAAACAACCAGCAGCCACACTCCTTTGTCATGCCATTTTGAGGCTCTCCATCTATTCTTCTTCATCTCTCATCAATTCAAAGAGATTAGCCATCAATCTCTTGAATTAAGAACACTAGAAATTGTTTTTAGTGTCATGTTTACATCTCTAATCTCTTAAAAGGCAGAACTTGAATTTCTAATTAATAGAATAAGCTTTAGAAGCTGTTCAAGGGCTGCCATAGGTGTTCTTGGTGTGGACAAGCTAGAGGGACAATATCTGGTGTCCTGAAGACAAATCTCAAAGGCGCAGACACGCTGCAGTGCATTAAGAGGTTAGTGTAATCATTCTTGATTTAATCTAGGGTTCTAAAATTAATATGATTAATTTTAAAATCTTAAATGGCAAATACAGATCCAAAAACATATTAAAAGAGTTTTAATATGTTGTTTATCATTGAAATCAAATAGATAAAAATAAATCTTGCATGATGCATGTGACCCTAGGTGAAAATTTTTGAATTCAATGGTATAAACTTATGTTTTTCACGCTTCCGTTCCTTCAATTGGTATCAGAGCCACTATATTTGCCATTTAGATTGATGTTTATATGATTTAATTGTGTGTTTGATCATGAGATCAAAAGTTTATTACTGGTTGCAAAGCCTAGGTGGCGGCACAAATGATGAACACCATGGTGCGCATGGTTGATGCATCACAATGGTGTGCAAAGGTAAATGGATGGTGAATGTGCAATTGTTGTATGATCTAAGATCCATTTTATGTCTAATTAAATTGTTTAATTATAATTTTTATCACACAATTAAATTATGATTCAAATCAGAATTTTAAAAATTGTTTGAATGTGATTCAAATCTGAATTTTAAAAGTTGTTTGAATGTGATTCAAATCTGAATTTTTAAAGTTGTTTGAATCATATTTAAATCTGATTTTTTAAAATTGATTGAATAAAATTCAGATCTGATTTTTTAAAAAATGTTTGAATGTGATTCAAATCTGATTTTTAAAAAAATGTTTGAATGTGATTCAAATATGAATTTTTAAAGTTGTTTGAATGTGATTCAAATCTGAATTTTGAAATTTGTTTGAATGAGATTCAAATCTGAATTTTTAAATTTATTTGAATCATATTCAAATCTGGATTTTTAAGTTGAATATGAGATATTCAATTTAATTTAAGTATGTATATTTTATTTAATTGTTAAATAGTGATATGCATTATGGATGATCATGGACTATGAAAGACCAATGTGATTGGATTTATTTCTTTTATGTTTTCTTTGGGATTGTAAATTTATTAATTAATTTTAATTTATTTTGGGCATGTATTATTAAGTTTGTAATAATTTTTGGGTTGTAATTTCATTTATTTAAGTTCTTGTAAATTCGCCTTGGTATGCCAAGGATTACTATGTAATATTGGATTGCAAGAAGTTCAAGGAGGTCAAGAGCATTGGTGGGACCAGTGGGAGGAATTCAAGATCAAGTGTTGATTATGTACTCCTTCAGCAACTCTTGTAAAATGAATGAATGAAATGCACCTAGGAATACCCTGATTCAATTCTTGGTGGCTCAGAATTGAATCCCTTAGAAAGTCCATGATCATACCATATTTACTGCTTATCCATGAATGCATGAGATGTATGGGAGTGTATACAATTATATGATATATGCATGCTAAATGGATAATGTGCAAAGTGAGACCTTAATAGTAATTAGGATGACTATAAAATCTTCCAAACAAATGATTAAGTTGGAAATGCTATAATTAAAGTAATTATAACATAGGCCCTCCATTGGGGCAATTATTTTAAGAAATTTTAAATAGTTGCATAAGATGCAATTAATTTAAGAGATTTTCTTAAGAATAATTGTTAAGCATGAGATGTTGTAAATATGTAAATGGTTTGGTGGCCAATATTGGATGTACCTGAGGACATTAAAATTATTTGCATAATTACTGGCTCAATGGGATCAACTTAACTAATGCAAGATAAGTCAATAATGGATGTACCTGAGATTTTGAGCATTAGGGGCTAGGTAAAAGATTGAACCTCACATGAGATGTGATGGGCAAGGAGTTGCTCACTTATAGTTTATTGTAATTCTAATAATGGATGTACCTGAGGATGATCAATAGAATTATAAGAATTCAATCACCCACTAGAAATCCATCCAACTAGGATTTTCGTTTTCTACTTTAGAAGTGTAGGATTCACTAAGTTAGTGGGAGGACCAATTTGATTAAAAGACCATAACCATTTTGGTTAATTACTTGATACATTTACTAATTAATCTGGTTATTTTCTGCAGTTAATTTTCTGATAAAAATGAGCACAGAACAACCACCACCATCCAATATCCTTGCAAGCATACTTGATCGCAATAGGTTGACAGGACCTAATCTCTCTGATTGGTTAAGAAATTTGAAACTTGTCCTGAACCTTGAACATATAGGATATGTTCTAGATTCAAATGTTCCTGGTCCCTTACCTCCAAAGGCCACTCAAGAGGAACATGAAACTTTGGATAAGTGGAAAGAGCATGATATGAGAGCTAAGTATTACATGCTTGCTTCCATGAGTAATGAGTTACAGAAGCAGCATGAAAACATGCAGAGTGCAAGTGAGATCCTCCTTCACCTACAAGAGTTGTATGGTGAGCACAGTAGGAATGCTAGGTATGAGATATCTAGGCAGCTGTTCCGCATGAGGATGTCTGAGGAACATAATGTTGGGGATCATATCCACAAGATGATTCGGCTGATTGAGCAGTTGGAACATTTTGACTTCGATATGGATTTCCAACTACAGACGGATTTGATCCTTCAGTCCCTTCCTGAGTCTTTTGGGAATTTTGTAACAAATTTCCATATGACTAAACAGGAATGCACCTTAGCTGGTTTACTTAACATGCTGGTTATTGCCCAAAAGAATATGCCGGGCAATAAAGGAAAAGAGGTAGTTTTGATTGCATCTTCTTCTACTGGAAAGTCCAACAAGAAGAAGGGCAATAAGAAAAAGAAACCTTAGATTCCTAGTCCTTCTAAGAAAATAGCTAAACAGAAAGGGAAGACTAAAGCTGAAGGAGGCAAAGGAAAGTGTTTCCACTGCTAGAAAAATGGGCACTGGAAAAGGAACTGCCCAGAGTATCTTGCTTCTCTGAAGGACAAGAAGGATACACCTTCGGAAGGTATGTCCATATCTTGTTATTTAGATTCTGATGATACTCATAGTTCATCTACAGCTTGGGTTTTAGATACTGGTGCCAATTCTCACATTTCTAATGATATGCAGGAACTAGCAAATAGTAGCAGCTTGCGTTCTCAAGATGTTAGAGTCCGGATTGGCAATGGCTTAACTGTTGAAGATTTAGCCATAGGATCTAAATCTTTTTACATGTTTGGACATGTTTTGTGTTTGGATAATATTTTATATGTACCTGATGCTTTTAAGAACATCATTTCTATATCTAGTTTGACTAGAAATGGCTATGAATTTTAGTTCACAGATGATGTTTGCAATATTTATTTTGGAAATAAATATGTTGGTTCGGGTTATATGAATGATGGTCTTTATTATTTGGATAATAATGACAAACACAAATTGAATGCAAGTGATCTAAAAGAATGCAATGCCATGGTGAAAACCAACTCAAGTTCAAAATATATTTGGCACTTAAGGTTATGTCATGTTGCAGAAGATAGGATTGCAAAATTGGAGAAAATGGGGATTCTATCCTCATTGGGCTCTGAGCCTACTCCAACTTGTGAATCTTGCCTTCAGGGTAAAATGACTAGATCACCCTTTGTTGGACAAGGGCTAAGAGCTGAAAATATTTTAGAGCTAATACATAGTGATGTATGTGGTCCATTTAAAGAAATGGCTAGAGGGGGCTTTCATTATTTTATTACCTTTACTGATGATAAATCAAGATTTGGGTATTTGTATTTGATGAAATACAAACATAAATCCTTTGAAAAGTTCAAAGAATTTAAATCTGAAGTAGAAAATCAAATAGGAAAGAGTATTAAAGCTCTTCGATCAGATCGTGGAGGTGAATATTTGAGTATTGAATTTGATGAATACTTGAGAGAGCATGGCATTGTTTCCCAGCTGACTCCTCCAGGAACGCCACAGCTGAATGGTGTATCTGAAAGGAGAAATCGTACCCTATTGGATATGGTACGTAGTATGATGAGCTATACTGATATGCCAATCTCCTTTTGGGGATTTGCATTAGAATCAGCTATATATATTCTGAATAGGATTCCATCAAAATCAGTTTCTTCCACACCTTATGAGATATGGCATGGAAGAAAACCAAGTCTTAAGCATGTTAAGATTTGGGGTTGTCGACAAATTATATCAAAAGTGAACAACGATAAATTGGAGACCAGATCGTAAAAGGTCGATTTGTTGGATATCCAAAAGATAGTTTTGGATATTATTTTTATTTGCCTACTTCACAAAAGGTTGTGATAAGTAGAGATGCCATATTTCTTGAACAACAGTTTGTTCAAGAAGGAGGCAAAGGAAGGCAAATAGAGTTAGAATTGGAGAATTTTGACCAACCAACAGATCAGATGGATATAGATCCATCTAGTCAACCTATATCCATTGATAAAACATCTACAGCTGTTCCTCGTAGAACAACCAGGGTATCTCACCCACCAGTGAGATATGGTTTCCTTCATGAAGAAGAACAAGAGTTGTCTACTCATGAAGAAGTAGATCATGGAGATGATCCACTTACCTATGAAGAAGCTATATCAGATATAGACTTTTCAAAATGGATTGAAGCTATGAAATCCGAGATTGATTCCATGTATAAGAATCAAGTTTGGGATCTTGTTGACCCACCTGAAGGTATTGTACCTAGAGGGAACAAATGGGTTTTCAAGAAGAAAATTGGTTCTGATGGAAAGGTAGAGACCTATAAGGCAAGGCTAGCAGCGAAAGGGTTTCGCCAAAGGCAAGGAGTCGATTATGAGGAGACTTTCTCGCCTGTTGCCATGCGTAAATCAATTAGGATTTTATTAGCAATAGCTGCATACTATGATTATGAGATTTAGCAGATGGATGTCAAAACAGCTTTTCTCAATGGATACATTGAAGAAAACATTTTCATGGAACAACCTAGGGGTTTTGAATCCCAAGATGGTTCCAAGGTATGCAAGCTAAAGCGATCCATTTATGGGTAGAAACAAGCTTTGAGGAGTTGTAACATCCATTTTGATGAAGCCATTAAATCCTTTGGTTTTATCAAAAATGAGGATGAGCCATGTGTATATAAGAAGGTTAGTGACAGTGCTATCACTTTCCTTGTCTTATATGTGGATGACATACTGTTGATGGGTAATGACATAGGTATGTTAACAACTATAAAGGTATGGTTGTCAAATACATTCTCCATGAAAGACTTAGGGGAGGCAACCTATATTCTTGGGATTCGCATCTATAGAGATAGAGCGAAAAGAATAATTGGTTTATCCCAAAGTCTATACTTGGAAAAGGTGTTAAAGAGGTTTAACATGCTTGATTCCAAGAGAGGATTGTTATCAGTGAGACATGGTATCCACCTTTCTAAAGAGATGTCTCCAAAGACGCCTGAAGAAAGAGATAAGATGGCTAGGATTCCATATGCTTCGGCTATTGGAAGTTTAATGTATGCAATGTTGTGTACTAGGCTGGATATCGCATATGCTGTTAGTTTAACTAGCAGGTATCAATCCAATCCAGGTTTGGAACACTGGATAGCTGTCAAGAATATCCTTAAGTACTTGAGAAGAACTAAGGATTTATTCTTGATTTATGGGGGTGGAGACTTGCAATTGGATGGTTATACTGATTCTGACTTCCAATCAGATATCGATGATAGAAAGTCTACCTCTGGATATGTGTTCATTTGTAATGGAGGTGCAGTCAGTTGGAAGAGTTCCAAACAGAGCACGATTGTAGATTCCACTCTGAGGTCGAGTATATTGTCTTTGCATCGAGATCTTTGCAAAGGAAGCTGTTTGGATAAAGAAGTTCGTGATAGAACTTATAGTAGTTCCTTCCATTGAGTCAGCAGTTCCACTACACTGTGACAACAATGGAGCAGTTATACAGGCTAAGGAACCAAGGTCTCACCAGAAATCCAAACACATAGAAAGGCGCTACCACATTATCGGAGAAATAGTTGGGCGAGGCGATGTAGCTACGCAGAAAATAGCATCAGCTGAAAATCCAACTGATCCATTCACTAAGCCTATGTCACAGACTCAGTTAGACCGACATCTTGAGAAGATAGGTCTAAGATATTGTAATGAATGGCTCTAGTGCTAATGGGAGATTGTTAGCAGTATGCCCTAGAGCATATCATTTAGTATGTATCTTGTACATATTTTTATTAATAAAAGGCATTTCCACTTTTCCGTTTACATAATATATTTATGTGTAATAGAAAAGGTCCATTGATATTTTGTTAGAAATATTATTCTTAAGTTGTTAAGAATATGAGTGACAATATTTCTAGCACAAAGTATCATAAATAGGTTCACAATCGAGGATACTTCATAATAAGGACATGACTTATCCAGAAAGATTGTATTCATATTTGTTCCCAAGTTATTTATATGAGATATAAATAAGATGGAATGGTGAGTCTCATGCCATATAACAAACATGATAGGCACTTATAAATGATAAGTAGGCCGAACCAGTGACACTTATGACAAGCACATGGAGTTTACTCTTGTCAATGTTTTGTCATAAATCATATCAGTGCATATAATCTTTAAACCTGAGATAACACAGTTATCTTGTATATAGGTAATTTGAGTTTGATACTGCTTTCATACTTGTACTGTGTATGGGTATATGGGCATCTGTTGGCTCCTACTAGTTATATATGGAGGCAGGTGTTGATCAAGACGGAATCTGTTCCTCTAAGTAAATAGAGATAAAATCCTATGTTCATTTAATTGTTCTTGATGTTTCAAGTTCCTGGCCAGGACAGATAGATTTATTCAGAAAAGAGTTTCTGATGAGAAAATCTTTTTAATCAAGAACTGGAATTAAAAGAGAACATAATATTCATAGCAAATGGAGTTTGACATAAACCATGACTCTAGCTTGAGTTGAGATTTTGTAACAGAGAGATTCTAGTGCATGGTAACATATGATTATAGGTTCATTTAAGGTAAACCTTATTACTAATTGGGTGGCCATGGTATGCTATGCTAGGTGTTAACTATGCTCTATGAGGTTCATAAAATGATTTAGAGAAATCATTTGTGGTAAGAAAGAGTTCTGATGATATTAAGAGTTGATATCATGTCTCATTGCCAATTAGTGATGAGCCTAGTAAGTCACACACATACACAAGTTATCACCTATTTAAATATGATTTAATTAATTAATTAAAGAGTTCAATTGATTAATTAAATAGGTTTGGTTTGCAATTAAATTGCAAAGTCCCTAGCATGACTTAAAACCAAATCTAGATTATTGGATGTATAGTATAAGTTAAATTTATATTTAAAGTGTTTAAATATGAATTTAATTAATGAGAAATTAATTAATAGAGATTAATTAATTAATTTATATTTGATATAAATTAGAAGAAGAAAAAATAATAATTATTTTGGGTTAAGAACTCAAAATTAAGACACAAGGGCATTTTGGTCATTTCACAGTGTGACACGTGGCACCATGAGATGGTGACACATGGGATTACACATAAGCTTGCCAAATGTTTTTAATCATGTAAGATGATTAATATTAAGATTAAATAAAGGTTTGACACTTGGCACAATGTGATTGGGTCACTTAAACCTAGAGCTAATCAAAAGGTGACATGTGGCAAGGGTTTAATGTGTTAACCTAGCTATTGAAGTGTTGTTATGAAAAGAAAAAACAACCAGCAGCCACACTCCTTTGTCACGCCATTTTGAGGCTCTCCATCTATTCTTCTTCATCTCTCATCAATTCAAAGAGATTAGCCATCAATCTCTTGAATTAAGAACACTAGAAATTATTTTTAGTGTCCTGTTTACATCTCTAATCTCTTAAAAGGCAGAACTTGAATTTCTAATTAATAGAATAAGCTTTAGAAGCTGTTCAAGGGCTGCCATAGGTGTTCTTGGTGTGGACAAGCTAGAGGGACAACATCTGGTGTCCTGAAGACAAATCTCAAAGGCGCAGACACGCTGCAGTGCATCAAGAGGTTAGTGTAATCGTTCTTGATTTAATCTAGGGTTCTAAAATTAATCTGATTAATTTTAAAATCTTAAATGGCAAATACAGATCCAAAAACATATTAAAAGAGTTTTAATATGTTGTTTATCATTGAAATCAAATAGATAAAAATAAATCTTGCATGATGCATGTGACCCTAGGTGAAAATTTTTGAATTCAATGGTATAAACTTGTGTTTTTCACGCTTCCGTTCCTTCAAAAATACCTATATAATACAAGTATATCAACCTCTAAACTTTCTTAGTGCTTTAAGTGAAACACATACCCTGATAGGGTACTCTCATATCATTTTTGCCTTTCTTAGCAGTTATGGCCTCATCTAAGGTAATCATGGTGTCTTACCTTGGTTTCACATACTTATGACTCTAGTATAATGGGCACTATATCATGCTATGTTTTGCTTTAATGTCATTTTAGCCTTATCCTTTTCACTCTCATACATTTTCTTTTCTCGTTGGTGTTATATTTGAACTTTATTTTACATGTATAATGGGTTAGAGGTCACTTTCATCGTCTATTCCTTGGGCATTTTTGATTGCCTAAGCTACTTTTCTTTTTTCTTTCTTTCATTTCTTGTAGGTCTTACAACCAAGCTTACTTTTGGTTACCCACATTACCTCCCATAAAACCTTGCAAATATTATTAATCTATTATTTCTTTTCATTTTCATTTGATTAAGGTATCATTGTGTATATGAAGTGTTATTTTATAGAGTTTCCAATAGCTAGGTAGTGAAAAAAAAAATTACCTAAAATACTCGAAGGATTGTGAAAAACTTGAAAAACTTTAGTGCAGAAGGCTACATAGGGCACCCCTTGTTTCAAACCATGCCTCGTGTAACTTAGAAAGCTCAAAATACAAAGGTAAAGGCACTCCATAAAGTTACAAGGGGTAACCCATGCAAGGACACACGCCTCGTGTAACCAAGGGTTAAAAACAATTCCCAAATAATGGTCCAAAAAGTTACACGAGGTGACCCGTTTAACCTTATACGGGCCGTGTAACCACTCGAGCCAAAAATAAAATTTTTTAAAAGAAATAAAAAGTTACATAACCCCATGTAAAATGTCACATCAGTATTTTTAAATTGGATCATTTTGCATGAAAAGACACACCAACCCATAAACTAACTTTTAAAACCTATTTAGACACTAAAACCCTTCCTAAAACTCGCAAACTCACTTCTTTCTCTCCTAAAAATCTCTTAAATCCCTTTTCCCCACAATATTCCCTTCCAAAACCCCAATTTCAAGAATCAAGAAACACCTCCAATGGCCCTAACAAAGAGAGCAGCAAACCACCCCTCCTCTTCGCATGCTAGAGACGAGTCTCCTTTCCCTTCATTGTGGCTAAGAACTCGCTAAACACAAAGGGAGAAGATAGTAGCACCACAATCACCATGCTAAGATTTTAAATTGGCTTGGCCATTTAAGGATGCTAACCATAAAACCCTATTCGTCCAACTTTCGTCATGCAAGATTACTCTTACTAAGTATCTTAATAGTGATCTATTAGAGCAATTGAGGTTAAAGGGGTGAGTGGATGAATACTTTCATAATATAGGATGGGAACAATTTGCTACTCTACGATTCCCTGCATATTGGGAACTTACCTTGGAGTTCTTAGAGAGTTTCAAGGCTAATATTTAGGCTATGGATAGGGTTGATTGAGGATGCAAAGAATTCAAACTTTTAGGAGTCGACAGAACATTGAACATGGATGATTTCCATGCCATATTTGGCTTTGATAGTGATGGCTTATAGGAGATTTCCATCAACAGGACAGTATATAATAGCATCACATTCTGGTGGACAGTCACACCCAATGCACTAAAGTGCCATCCTAGCCACTTTAAGTCTTTAGGGCTCACTAACCTCGAATTAAGATATCTCCATTGCCTAGTAGCACACACCATTATGGGAAGAGGAGATAGTTTAGGGGTGGTCAATGCCAATGAACTATTTATCCTATTATGAATGGTAAATGGGCTAGAGATGCAACACAGGGTATTTGCTCTACCAGCACTTCAGGAGGATCTCACACCAAACATTAGGGCACATAGTGAATGGAGGATTTTAAGATGATTTGGCTTAATTTCTTGATTTCTATGTTTTGTCAGGTAATTTGATGCAATCTTAAGGCCTAGAGCATACTTAAACAAGTTGAAAAGTCAAAAAGCACAAGTCAAGTACTGGGAAGATTACACAAGCTGTGCATTGGGAAGACCAGACCCATGTAACTAGCTTCCAGGAAAGTGTCGAGAGAAGGCAATTACACAGGCTGTGTAAAGGGCCCCACGTAATGGTCCCTGTCCTGCATAACCTTCTGTCTCACTATTTGATGAAGAGTTTCAAAGCTCCAGAGAGTTACATGACCTGCCTCATGTAATGGTAGGTTGGCTGTGTACTTTGCCTCAGCTCAGATACCAATTCAACTCCAACTTTGCTTCGCATGGCTTAGATAGACTTCTAAGGCCTTCAGGAATTTGAATTAAATATTGTTATGCTAGATATAAATACAAGAAGTTAGGAACAAGCTAGGAATCACACCTTTTACATTAAAACTTAGATTTTCAACAATTTAAAGAGATTTGCACCAAAGTTCTTAGGAGAGATTCACAGTTGAAGTTCCAAAAGTTCAAAGCTACAGAGTCTTTTATCTGGGTTTCTTTGTTCTATTTCATCAGATGTTTTATTATTGTTATTTTACTTTTAGTTTGATTGTTAAACTCACCATGAGTAACTAGTTTTCTTAATTCTAGAATTAGGGATGTAGCACTTTTAGTTCTACTATGGATTTACATTGATTTTATTTAATGAATTTGGAGTTTTGTTCTTTGATTCAATTTCTTATGATTTTAATGCATGCTTTGTATAAAGTTCTACTTAGTTATTATTCTAGATATTAGTTGAAGAACCGAAAGGTGAAGATTAATATTGGAAATGTTTTTAACTTAGAGATAGGCTGAAATCTTGTGTGGAGTTTATAATTAATCAAAAAGCTTAAAGGGTCTTAATTAAGATTGATCACCACGAAAGTGAAAGAAAAATAGCACCAAGGTGCACTCTTAGAAATTTAAAATTTTTTAATTCCTAATATTTCATGCAACATACAAATAATTTATACTATGCAAAACATATATATTGGTTGCAACAATTGTAACTCAATTGCTAAAAGGCCTATTTGCCTTGAGGAAATAAAAACCTCAAATAATAAGATAAAATTAAGGATTTTTACCCAATCAGGCATAGAATCAAATTCAACACCATATCTGGATAGCAAAGATAGCCAAGAGTTGATTCTCTAGTCCGTCCACAAAAATAAGATGATCAAAGCACTAATCTTGAACCAAAGCTCTTTTATGCTTCCTTTCTTGTCTTGGCCAAAGCTTGCACAAAAATGGAGTTTAGGGTTTTCTTGGTTTTAACCTTATGGAAGTATAGAGAAACAATTTCTCTACCTTTAATTCAAGAGTGACAACTTTAAATGTCTCTTGAATTAATCACAAGGAAGAAGATGGGAGAGTTTGGTTTAGTTGAGAGAAAATGGAAGATGAAAAAATTAATTCTCTTAAAATTAATTTTCAATCTCTAACAATTAGAGATTTTAAATTCCTAAAGTCAATTAGTGGTTGACCACTAATCATTACTAACTTTACAAGTGCCTACATCTAATTCACAAATTAGATGTATTTTCTAATTTTCATTTGGCCACTTGTTGTGTTAATATTAATTAGGGAATTAAAACACCATATCCCTAAATTAATTTTCTCTTATGACTTCTCTAACTCATTTTAACCAAATTAAAATCTCTTACCTTATAGATTAATTAATTAAGCTTATATTTAAATACTTTAAATATTAACTTGAATACTTCCATTGAAGAATTTTGTGACACCCCTCACCCGACCACAGTGTAGCCGAGCAAGGCTTGTCACACTCGGTATTGGAGCACCCTTTCTTATCTTATCTTATTCCTTTAATAATTTTCAACTAGTTATATTTTAAAATAATTCGTATTCTTTGGAGAAAACTAACGGAGTTTCCCCTATTTTATTATTGTTTGACGTGATTCACTATTCACCTGTTTGAAATTTTCAAAAACATGTTCAAATAAAGATCTCATCCATACTCATCATTTTTAATAGTGCCCATACATTTCGATTCTTATTTATTACCATGCATATCCATTCATGCTCATTTCATATATCAAAATTCTCAAATTTCCATTAATTACATAATTTACAAACTAATTACATAAAGTTCATATTTTACATGATATACAAATTAATTACAATTCCATAATTTATATTAAAACATACAATTCATGGGCCCTAACTACATGCATTGCCGAGGAGGTGACAACCTTGAACACTTCTGAGACTTTTCCAGATCCGGACTCCAAAATCTCAGTCTAATATCCACTGGGCTTTATCTTCAGTACCTACGTAAGGAAACAAATCTATCGTGCTTAGCATTTCTGCTTAGTGGTGTGATAATATAACAAAGAAAATAATATACAAATAAAGAAAGAAATGAATTATACTTTGGATACTCTGGAATTTAATCTAATTTAATATAATACTTCTAGTATCAACTATCTTTCATTCTAATTTATTCCTCTTAAGAAGCAATTTATTCCTAAATTCACAGTAGTAATATACTTATATCTCTTTTGCAAATCTTTTTATCATTTCATTCAATACTTTCTAGGTTATCGCAGATTATTTCATAATAATTAAATTTTAATATCGTTCCAATTTATTTCAATTTTTTCTACTAAATAACTAATCTAATTTATTTTAAATATTCTTATTCTTTTATTTAATTGCTAATATTTTTAATTGCTATTATTCTTAACTCATTTCAATAAATTTCATTACCCAAGTAACCAATGACAGGCTGACTAAACTGGATAACAGGTCGTTGGCACTAGACACCGCGGTGCCTCGGGCCGTCATACCATGGGACGTGTAAGCTCAGTACGTCAACTACGTATGCAGTCAGTATGGCTAAAAAGCCATGATAACAAGTAATCGGGCATAAAGGCCATGAATACAGGCATAAAGCATTACGCAGTACTGCTAAAACAATACCCTATTGGTATGCCAATGTATCCAATTTGACACACGCATCTAGGCAATACATGGGTACATAAGTACCATTAAGTATTAATATATTTTGTTTTATTATTTCATTATTTCATTACAAGTTCCAATTACAATTTATAACATTTCAATTTTTTATTTCTAGCAGAAATATAAATTTGTAAAACATAATTCTACATAATTCATGTATTCATCATAATTTATACATTCATTTTGATTATTCATATGATCGCAATTTACATCAATTATCCTTATGTCCCATTGTACTCAAAGTTTATTTCCTTTCTCCAATAATGAGAATTACTATATCATTCGTACATTAATATAATTCATTTATATAGTTCACTATTTATCAATCTCACTATCTATTTATCACTTATAATTTTTTATCTAATTTATTACACCAATTTACATGTACATAGATTCAAGCAAATTTCATTTATATGTACTTAGATTCAAACATATTCGTTTGTATTCATAAAAAGAACCTAAGTCTCAAATATTATTTGTACATCATTTACACCTTTAATATTTCATTTATAGTAATTTATAAATCACATTTCAAATTATATTAATAATGTCTCATAAGTTCTATTTGTGATTAGAATAGAAATCTCATCTACCTATTCTCATAATTTAGGTATACATTGAATCCTTTAAGTGGGGTACCATTGACCCCATTAGCAACTTAAGTTTTTGGTAGTTACTATTCACTTGACCATTTCCCTTCAAAGGTTGACTTTTTAATTCATAATATGTACACAAATATTTAATACATATTTATACCATATTTTGGACACTAAGTTTGTTGGCATTGATTGCCAATTGCAAATCAAAGTCTTTTAGAAGTATTTTCAAAAATTTAGTTTTTGTGTCCTATGTTTACTGTTCCATTAGTCTAAGTTATAGTTAGAATTTGGCAAACTCTTCTTCATCAAAGTGGTTCCTCAAGTTATGGTGAAATAACCAAAACTGGTTCCTTAACTCACTCAAGTTCTAGAACTAGGCAGATTCTGGAGTCAATTTTTTCTTAATTATTTGGACATGTTACAGCCACTTTTAGGCCTAATGTTCTTCATAGAAGTTGTTACCCTATGTCTTATGATTACTTAGAATTTTGAATTACATTTTTTTAGGTCTTTTAGAATTAATTATAGCAAATTAACTGGCCTGGACTCAGGTGTCCTGTGTCTACAGGATTCTAGATTCAGGTCAGTGGCTTTGACTCTCATTTTACGATTCTTACACTCAAATTTTGAGAAAATTTTCTAAATCAAAGTTGAAGCCCTATCTCTTAGTGTTCCAAAAAAGTTTGGTTCATCCCATTTGGGATTTCCTAGTGAAAGTTATGATATAAATCCTGTTCTGGGGTCAGGTGGTAGTCAAGGCAAATTCTAGGACTTGGTGTACTAATTTTTTCTAATAATTTGACTTAGTTCCATTGGGTTCTGGGTTCTGGTCAAAACATCAATATTGTATATCTATGTATTATAAAACTTTTGGCACTGGTTTCATTGCCTTTGCAATTTTTTAAGCCAAGTTATGGCATTTTTTCCAAAACTAGTCGGGTGAGCCTAAGTCCAACAAATTCTGGGCAGATTGGTTCTGGACAGTTTTGTTGATCTAAATTGTGCTAATAATTTGACTTAGTTAGAGGCAGATCTGGATTCTATGTTCTTCATGAAAAATGTGATCCTATGTCTAGCCTTTCCAATGGTTCAAGAATCAGGTCATTTTGACCTTCCTAGTGTGAGTTATGGCTATTTGAACATTTACTATTCATTTAGTCATTTTTCCAGGTCCAGATTAGGATTACCCAGATTCAAGTCAATTTTAGGCCAGATTAGGGATAGTTTTTAGGCATGGTTTCTTCAAGAAAAATGTGTAAAATTGTCCTAGGTTTCATTTTCAATTAGCCTTACACCAATTGGAGCAACACAATTCAACTTATGGCTTAAAAACCACACTAGACTTAAGGTTCAATTTCCTGCACAGAAAAAACAGCACTCCCAATTTCAAATCCTCCCAACTCCCAAACTTCATTCGACATTCATAGCACTTCAAATGATCAACAATTCATCTCAACATGCTCAATTTCAAGCCATAATACAAAAGTACCAAAATTAGGTTAAAACCTTAACTCAATAATCCCAACACCATAAAAACTCAATACAATTTCAATTCCAATATATATAAACTCATCAATCAACATCACTAAGCTAATTTATATCAATTAAAAGCATCAATTTCCACTTTACATCATGGCTGCCGAAATTGGTACCCCCACATAACCCTTTACATTCTTTAACTTTTATGCTTATTTAACTCATTTTAGCATTGGCTCAATATTTAGTGAAGAAAGGAAGAAGAAATAAGCACTAACCTCCTGTATTCAATCAATTTATGTTTCCTTACTCTAGTTTGAGTATAGTTCCAGACATCCTAGCTATCCGAATAGACATTAGTCATCGGAATAGTAAAATGTACGGACTACCTAAAGTGAGGGCATTACATTCCTCCCAAAGAAGGTGGAGATGAAATAACATTCATCAAGAAATAGTATGCTAAAACCTAAGAAAAGAATTTCTATAACTACCGAAGGAATTTGTAACACCCCTAAGTTCGGTAGTGCGTTCTACTATTCTGGTGACCAGTGCTGTCCGGACAACTAGGATGCCTAGAACTACACTTCGATATGAGTGAGGAGACATAAAATAATGAAATACAAGAAGAGAAAATACAAGAAAAACAAAGGAAAATAATAGCAAAGAAATGTAACCAAGTTAAGCGAGCCGGGAACCCTAGTGATGGGTGACCGCACCGGGAAGTCACGGCGTGGACCGTTGACTAGCCCTAGACTGCGGGGAACCCTGGAAAATATTTTTAGGACTTAAAGAGACATCAATTGAAGTATAAATATCCTTAGAGATATCAAAGAAAAATTAAATAATTAGCATAAAGAAAAGTGAGAAACCGAAAAATGGACAAAACCCGGTGTTACCAAAAAATCGGGAATGCAACCCGAACAGGGGCATTATGGTCATTTGACATCCCGAATTGTCTTTTGACCTAAATGTCCATTAAAAATAAATAATATTACACTTGGAAAATATAATGAAAAATTAATTTGGTGGTACCTAAAGTAAATAGCAAAAATTATGGGTTAATGTGGGATAAATGAAAGTTAAACTTATTACATGATTTAATTGGTGTAAGTGGACCACTAAAGGAATAAACTAAGAACTAAATGGTAGGTGTACACCCATTATACATTCTGAAATTTCATCTTCTCCCATTTCTCTCAACTATGCCGAAATGAAGAAGTGAAGAACCCTCCATTGCCGTTTTGCATGAAGCTTGATCCACTCCTTCATTTTACCTCCAATCACTTAGGTTTCTTCATTAAGTTTTATCCCCACATCATAAGTGTCGCAAGGGATTTTGCGGTCACCTGAACGAACCCTCACCGAAGTGGGAAAGAGTGAGGAGTCGCCACCTTAGTTTTGAGGGAAACTAAAGAAAACCATTTGTGAAAATAAATTGAAATGAAACCACTTCAAGACAGAGATTCTAGGTTCGGGGTCCGTAAACGAGTGGGGAAGGTGTTAGGCACCCCACCTCGTCCCTTAATAAGGGTAAGTAGATTTAACTTTGCATTAGTTAGAAGGGCTTGAATGGACATGTTAATCCTTTTGACTAAAGGAACATTTGATTTTTCACTAAATTTGGATCACCCAGATACATAAGTAAATGAGACAACCTTAGTGAGTTACTGTTGTATGTTAATTTTATTTGAAAGGAATATTTTATTAAAATTTAATTTAAGAATCGGATAAGAACTCCTCTCCGAACACTTTAATATTTGTTCAAATTCTGAGTTGAGACCGGATAAGAACTCTCCTCCGATCTCTATTTAATATTTATTAAAATTTTGAGTTGAGACCGGATAAGAACTCTCCTCCGATCTCTATTTAATATTTATTAAAATTTTGAGTTGAGACCGGATAAGAACTCTCTTCCGATCTCTTTTAGATTATCAGGAGCCTGAAAGGGACTTTTCCGATCTCCCGAATTTTAATTTCAGCTACATGTCATAAGAGCCTAAAGCTAAGGATTCTGGCGTTCAAAGATGCCGGGGATAAGGCTTCTTGATACCTCGTGACTAAACGGGGAATACTAGATTTGATTTACCGACCTTCCATGTAGTCATCTTACCAATACCTATTAATGTCCGATCTATTCTGTTTCGTTTACTTTGTTTTTATTCCACTCTATGACATTTTGCCGAATTGCCGTTTACGTTAGCCCAATAATTTGGCTATTTTGCCTGACGTGTTATTCAAACTCTCTCTCTTAAAAGAGATCCCTAAGTTACAGTTACCAACGTTTTACCCAACCACTTACACGCTACTAGGAGCTAGAAACCTTGCATTCAGAAATGACGAAGATTAATAAAATGATGGGCTGATCACTAAAAAGATAACTCGAGAGTAACATTCATCGGGGTTTTTTTTGCACAAAGTGAACTTGGAGAAAATCGCGTACGTAAGAAGAACAAAGAAAGTGCGAAAAGTAAACGTAAACACTTAATAAAACAGCAATATGAGCTCTTACCTGTAAGGAGCCAAATCTATTGAAATAACTACGGGGTGACAAATAGTGATAAGACAGTGATTAGCTTTGAGGTGAGGTTAAATCGTGAACTGAAGGGTGCTTAGCTAAAATGCAATCAGATTAAGATAAAAACCGAGTAGAATGAAGTTGAGCTTGGACAATGGGAAAGAAAACAGAGATGATAAAGGGCTGAAAGTGAGAGTGTGATCAGATAATGAACAAACTGAAAATGTAGAGTTCCAGTATTCAGAATCCTTTTCAAGAAAACACTTCAGAAAACTAGTTTCAAAAGTCTTTCTAATCAACACTTCTAAGTAGCAGAGTAACAAACTGAATGAAGTTTCAGAGTTCTTCCGCTATAATAACTACCTCTCTTTTGCCCGTCCTTTGAACAGTTTTTCATGCAAGTATTTATAGGAATCAGGTGCTCCCCATGAAGGGTCAGGATTTATTTTGAAGGAGATGGAGGGTCAAGATTTTGAAGGACATGATCGGATGTTTGAGAATTAAAGAGAACCAAAATGAACGGCTCAGATTATTCTTCAGAATATTTGTCCTTTTCTTCTTTCAATCTGACGGTCTCAAATCTACTTGTCCGGAGCGATCTGAAGGCTAAGAGCGAAAGGCGCTGGTCTTGTCGTCTCCTCTCTTGATCCAAGGGCTCCGGGTTCGTCCTTACAAGTGAAATCAATGGTGGAGATTGGGATGTACAGGACTGTCATGACATACCCTGGCACCTGTCAGCATTGCGGGCGATTCTTAGGCGTGCGGTGGAGATCTCGTCTGCCACGCTTTAACTACCTCGGCTCTGATTCTGACGACGGTTATTTGGGATTTGTCTTATTCTTTTTGCCTTCCGATCCCTCCCATGCTCTTATTCCGATCTCTCATGCTGATCCCCCATGTTTCGATCTCTATAATTCCGATCCCTAGAGATCGCCCAAATGATGTAATCCGATCTTTTGGAAATAAAAGTCAATTCTCATCTTGTTATTATTGCATTGATTATTTTCCGATCTCTGGTGTGTTTATCCGATCTGGTTCCTAACTGAACAACCCTTAACTGATCCACAATTCGAAACATTTATCTTAATATGCCGATCTCTAATTAGCCGCTCTCTTTATGGAATTTGGAGTGTTCGAGAGACGTGTCAGAACAGCTGACGAATCCCATTACCCGATGCATTGCCTGGGACGTCGTGAGCATTAAATGCTCGGACGAGTATAAATAGGGGTAAAGGGTTAGCCATTTGCTCACTTATGCCATTTTCTGTCTCTCACGAGTAATTCCAAAATTCTCCCGATTTTTCAAGCTCTTCCGACTCCGTTCAAGCTCTTGTAAGGGTTTTAATCCTTCTTTTAGCTTTAAGTTTTTTGTTTTCTTTAAAAATGAGCGGCGCCGAAGGTCAGAGAGCGGCAAGCCCACCTTCCGTCCATGTTTCATGGTCGTCTGATGAAGAAGAGGTGGTCGGGCCGAGCGCACAACCAGAACCTCTTAGGGTCTCCGTTCCAGCTCGGGGGCGGATCGCACCATCAAGGCATGCACCTCCTTCGGGGAGGGAGAATCTTCCTATGGACGAGCTGCCGTCAATCTTGTAAGAATCTGATCTGCAATCGTTTAGCCAGGAGTACAACATTGAGCCCGATTCATATGAACTTATCCGGTGTCACGGCGATCACCGAGCCGATCACTCCTTTGAAGAGAATGACATGGTGATGGTATACGAGGAACGCTTAAAGGCGGTCTTGGTTCCTCTGGACGACTTCTTCAAGGAGGTCCTAAAATTCCACCGAGTGTGCATCGCCCAAATTCACCCTAACTCGTGGCGGATCTTGGTAGCCTTCCGAGGCCTGTGCCGAGCTAAGGGAATCAGACCTACGGCTAATGTGTTCGCCGAACTGCACAGCCGACTCGCGAAAGGACGATGAGCATTGGTTCTTTCAGCGAAGCCTCATTGCGGCTCTTCACCGACCGCCTCCTCCCTTAAGAATAGGAAGAACGACTTCTTCATTCGAGGAGCAAAAATCCGACTGCTCGAGGACTTCCCGTAGTTGGTGCCACGAGGCCCTTGATTCCGGCGTATTACTCGAACAAGGAGGAAAGCCTAATAGTCTGGAGTGAAGAATCAAGCCGCCACTCAAAAGTACTCTGTTTAGATGCGGATCGCCGAGTGCATCATTGGACGATGGAGTTGATCACGGGCGAAAAGCGCGGGCTTCAGCTCTCTGATCTTGGCATCGGTATTTTCTATTTCTCAGATCATTGGACCTTATCGATCTCACTGACCTCTTTTTTTTGTAGGTATGGCGGGCGGTGAAGGTTCCAGGAAGCGAAAGAAGGAGAGAGAGATTTCCCGAAAAATAAAGGAGATGAAGCTATCGGCCCTATTTCAAACTCCCGGCCATGAACCAGGGGAGACGCAAGGAGGCCCGTCCCGACCTTCGGGGCCGCCGATCACTGAAGCTGTCCGATCTCCTCCTCAACAGGAAGAGCCGCCTCCACCTCCTTCAGCTGTTCCAAGCACAGAAGGGGGTCGTTCTTGACCTCCTACGAGGCCCTCTTCTCGTGGCGCCCAAGTACTGATTGCCTCCCTAGAGAACAACCGGACCGTTCGGGAGAACCCCGATTTTGCCAAAGTTTTGGGGTCTTCCATCTGCCTTCGGGAGGATCGGGACAGACTGTCTCCGGACAATCTTGACGACATCCTGACCCGATCCATGAGTCTGAATGTAGAGTGCCTGGTGAACCAGCACATAGTTCAGGAAAAGGCTTACCGCCTGGGTAAGGAGGTCGAGAAAAATAGTCAAGAAGTCAAAAGGAAGAGTCAAGAAGTGGCATCCCTCCGATCCCAACTCTCATCCGCTCAAGATTACATATCTCAAATTGAGGGGCGGATGAAGTACTATGAGGATAAGACGGCCGAACAGACTCGTGTTCTGGCTGAAAGGGATCGTGCTCTTAGAGAGGTCCAGGCACTCCGGGCCGACGAAGCTGCTCAGGTCGCTCACCTCACTGAGGAGCTTAAGGCAAAAGATGAAGAGATGGTGACAGGAATAGCCGGTGCCTATGTGAACGCTCACAAGGATCTCTTGGCCGAGCTCCAGAAGCGTTACCCAGAGGAGGACTTCTCTTGGATGGCCGACCTGGCTCCCGAAGGCGAGGGTGAGGATAGTGAGGAGGAGGGTGAGGGAGGAGACGGACAAAATGTAGATCAGACTGGGGGTGATCCTCCAGCTGAATGACTTGTACAATTTTTTGAAATGAAATGAAATGCCTCTTTTGTTCAATGGATGATTGTGATCGGAAAATCTCTAAATTGTTTAACACTTGATTGTCTGAGTATATGGAAGTAACTGAAAGAGATTATTAACCTAAGTGTGAGAGATCGGAAAACACAATGAGCATGAGATCGGTAGGGAAGAAATGCTGAACGGGACTTGATTAAAATTGGAAATTTGACTTGAACACTTAAGATCGAAATCCTCATTAAACCAGACCAAAACCTTAACTCTTAAACTTTTGAAAGGGAGATCGGCAATAAAACTGGTAAGAAAAGATCTAGTTCACAACGGATCGGAGAGATCGGTGAGCGATTTAATAGACTGGTAAGGATTTGACTGATGTGAGGACTTAACCTTGATTCAATTCTTTGAGGAGGGATCGGAAATGTGACTGTCTATCAAAGAGAGATCGGAAATGTGACTGTCTATCAAGGAGAGATCGGAAATGTGATTAGCTGTCGAAAGGAGACTTAGTACTGAGGTCAGTTTCAAAGTTTTATTGATTCTGGGGATCGGCCAAAATATGGTGTCGACAGCTGCCCCTCTTTACATAATTTCTATTAAGGGAAAAATTTCCCGTGTAGGAATTATGTAAAGATTTAGACCCGTTTTTTGGACGATTAGGTGTCCGAAACTAAAGCATACCTAAGTCAGTGACCTAGGGGTCAGTATCAGAAGTTAAATTAAAATCAACTTGGATCAAGGGACCAGAGGTTGATAACAGGAAATGTAAATGCAGGAAATTAAAATCAACTTAGATCAAGGAACCAGAGGTTGATAACAGGAAATTTAAATTGCAGGAAATTAAAATCAACTTAGATCAAGGAACCAGATGTTGATAACAGGAAATTTAAATTGCAGGAAATTAAAATCAACTTAGATCAAGGAACCAGAGCTTGATAACAGGAAATTTAAATTGCAGGAAATTAAAATCAACTTAGATCAAGGAACCAGAGGTTGATAACAGGAAATTTAAATTGCAGAAAATTAAAATCAACTTAGATCAAGGAACCAGAGGTGGATAACAGGAAATGTAAATTGCAGGAAATTAAAATCAACTTAGATCAAGGAACCAGAGGTTGATAACAGGAAATGTAAATTGCAGGAAATTAAAATCAACTTAGATCAAGGAACCAGAGGTTGATAACAAGAAATTTAAATTGCAGGAAATTAAAATCAACTTAGATCAAGGAACCAGAGGTTGATAACAGGAAATTTAAATTGCAGGAAATTAAAATCAACTTAGATCAAGGAACCAGAGGTTGATAACAGGAAATTTAAATTGCAGGAAATTAAAATCAACTTAGATCAAGGAATCAGAGGTTGATAACAAGAAATTTAAATTGCTCTTACAAAGCAAGCCTAATCCAGACACGAGCAGTTCTTCACCAATGAAGTGTACTTAACAGAATCCCGAAGGCCAATGACGAATGGAGGACGAGTTGCAAGACTTGACCTATGGCCTCGTTTCTTCAAATGCCCCTTTTCTGTTTTTGAGACTTTCTCCCGAAAAGCACCCTCGCGGGTTTTCACTTCCCCTTCGTCTATATGACTAGAAGCGCCCTTTCAGGTTTTCACCTCTAGTTTTTTTTTTTCCCTGCAAATCTCATAGTAAAGTACGTGAGGTTATCAATTGTCAAATCTTAATCTTATGGCAAAAATTTTAACTGATTTAAATAGCGCATTAAATAACGAGATTGCAGAAAGATAAATATAAGGGAAAGATAGAAACATGGGGAATGAAGTGTGATTTTATTACGGTTTAATATGAACAAAGAAGAAGTTTCAAAGAAGAAGGGTACAAGGATAGATCTCACATATTCCCTGTCGCTGGTTTTGAAATCCCTTAAATGCCATTATTTCAAGTTCTCTGAAGCCTCATGCCGTGACAGTTCCCTCTTCATCTTGGTTTCATGCCCCCCATTCCTTATTTCTCCCTTTTGTTCTCGGGATGCCCTTTTGGGTTTTCACCCCTAGATTTTTTTTTTTTTTTTGATTACTCACTTTTTCAGGATGCCCATTCGGGTTTTCATCCTTCACTCGTTTTACAGAAAGCGCCCCTTCGGGGTTTTCGCCTTCTTTTACACATTTTGCTAGGAGCGCCCTTTCGGGTTTTCACTCCTACTCTTCCTCTTTTTTTTTTTAGGCATAGTATCTCTTGACGGTTTCAGCATTCACAGGTCTCGGAAACTCTTCACCGTCCATGTGGGTCAAAATCAAGGCTCCTCCAAAAAATGCCTTTTTAACCACATAAGGTCCCTCGTAGGTTGGCGACCATTTGCCCCGGAGATCATTTTGATTCGGTAGCACTTTCTTCAGAACTAGGTCCCTGTGTTGGAATTCGCGTGGGCGAACGCTTTTGTCAAATGCTCTAGCCATCCTCATCTGGTATAACTGCCCATGACATGCTGCTGCTAACCTTTTCTCATCCAGCAAGTCTAACTGATCCAACCTTGACTGGATCCATTCCGACTCATCAATCCCTGATTCCTTCAGAATCCTTAGGGAAGGAATTTCAACTTCAATAGGTGATACCGCTTCCATCCCGTAAACCAGTGAGTATGGAGTTGCCCCAGTTGAGGTTCTTACAGAAGTTCGATATGCGTGGAGAGCGTAGGGAAGCATGTCATGCCAATCCCTATACGTGACCGTCATTTTCCGGATTATTCTCTTGAGATTTTTGTTCGCAGCCTCCACCGCTCCATTCATCTGGGGACGGTATGGGGAGGAATTGAGGTGTCGGATTTTGTATTAATCACACAATTTCTGGATCTTCGGGCCATTCAGATTCTTGGCGTTGTCAGTGACGATTTCATTGGGGAGACCATGCCGGCAGATGATATTATTTCTGAGGAATTTGAGGAACGTGTTCTGCGTGATATGGGCGTATGATGTGGCTTTGACCCACTTAGAAAAATAGTCAATTGCTACTAGGATAAATCTGTGCCAATTGGATGCCTTAGGGTTGATGGGGCCAATCACATCGATGCCCCACATTGCGAAAGGCCATGGTGAGGCGAGGTTGAACAATTTGTGAGGCGGAACATTTATTGGATCTGCATAGATCTGACACTTATGGCATTTCCGGAAATATTCGATGCAGTCCTTTTCCATTGTAGTCCAAAAATATCCCCGTCGCATGATTTGCTTAGTCATCATGTGCCCATTGGCATGGGTTGCACAATTTCCCTCATGAGTCTCAAAGAGGATTTTCTTCGCCTCTTTTGCATCCACACATCTCAACAGTTCACCGTTGGACCCTCTCTTGTATAGGGTTTCACCACTGGGGAAGTATCCCAATGCCAATCTCCGAAGCATCCTCTTTTCGTTTGGTTCCTCGAGGAATTCTGCAGTTCTGCAGAGACTGGATGTCATGATAACAAGGTTTACCGTCGAGTTCTTCCTCAATCATGAAGCAATAAGCTGGCTCATTCCTTGCCTTAATCTTCAATATCTGAGCCATCTGCCCTTCTTCGATTTGAGCCATAACGGTTAGAGTAGCTAAAGCATCAGTAAATTGATTCTTGTCTCTACTAAGGTGAGTGAAAGAGATCTCTTCGAATTTTTTAATCAGCTCCAGTAAGTACTTTTGATATGGGATTAGCTTGGGATCCTTGGTTTGCCATTCTCCCTTGACTTGGTATATAATCAGGGCTGAGTCTCCATATACCTCCAATTTCCTGATCTTTAATTTAATTGCAGCCTGTAGACCCCTCACGCAAGCCTCATATTCGCGACGTTGTTGGTGCGATCAAATCTCAACTTAATGGCTATCGGAAGTGCTTTCCATGCGGGATATCAATACGACTCCAATTCCATTCTGGGACAAATTGATGACTCAGTGAAATACATTTCCCATACATCGGTCCCTCTTCTTCGATCTACTTCATTAATGTGCTCATCAGGAACTCAAAACCGAGCTTCATAATCACGGATAGGATTCTCTGCTAGAGGTCGTGATTACACTACCTTTCACCGCTTTTGGGTCATATAGACTATGTCATATTGGGAGAGTATGACTGCTATTTAGCTATCCTTCACAGCACGAATGGGCTTTCGAATACATATTTGATAGGATCCATCACGGAGATGAGCCAGTCTTGTGATTCAAAGATGTAGTGCTTGAGGCGGTTTGTCGTCTGTGCTAACGCGCAGCAAGTCTTTTCTAAGAAAGAGTACCTTGACTAACAATCATTGAACTTTTTGCTCAGGTAATAAATAGCCCTTTCCTTTCGGCCAATATCGTCATGTTGCCCCAAAACACACCCCATGGAGTTTTGCTGGACTGCCATATACAGGATCAGAGGTCTTCCCGCCACTGGCGGAACCAACACTGGTGGGTTTGACAAGTACTGCTTGATTTTCTCAAAAGCCTCTTGACAAACTGAATCCCATTGGGTGGTGTTGTTCTTCCGGAGTAGTCTGAAAATAGGCTCGGCTTTGGCAGTGAGATTAGAAATAAATCTCGATATGTAGTTCAATTTTCCCAGGAAACTGCGCACCTCCCTTTCTGCTTTTGGGGATGGCATTTCTTGAATAGCTCGAACCTTGTCTGGATCAACCTCTATTCCCCTCTCACTTACTATGAATTCCAACAATTTCCCAGATCTAGCTCCGAATATGCATTTGGCAGGGTTCAGTTTCAACTGGTATTTCCTGAGCCTTTCGAATACCCTCCTCATCACCTGTACGTGGCTTTCTTTTCCTCTGGATTTAATGATCATATCATCCACATACACTTCCACTTCTTTGTGCATCATATCGTGGAATAATGTGACCATTCTTGTATTTGGTAGGTAGCACCAGCATTCTTCAACCCGAAAGGCATGACTTGATAGCAAAATACTCCCCATTGAGTGATAAAAGCGGTTTTTTCTTTGTCTTCCTCATCCATTAGGATTTGATTGTACCCAGATGCCCCATCAATGCATGAGCACCTGCCCAATCCCACAGCATTATCTACCAACACATCAATGTGGGGGAGAGGGAAATCATCTTTTAGACTTGCTTTATTAAGATCCCTGTAGTCAACGTACACCCTGACTCTTTCGTCCTTCTTCATTACCGGGACGACGTTAGCCACCCATTGTGGATATTTGACCACTTCCAGGAATCCAGCGTCATATTGTTTCTTGACTTCATCCCGAACTTTGAGAAGTGTGTCGGGATTCATTCTCCTTAACCACCTTTCTTGATCTGTCCGGAATTAGGGGAATTTTATGTGTCACTATCTGAGGGTCCAAACCCACCATATCATCATAGCTCTAGGAAAATACGTCGAGGAATTCTTTAAGCAGACTGATCATAGCTCCCAACTCTTCACTCTCCACTACCTTAAGTTCCCTCTTTACTTCTTCTGTGCCTAAGTTTATGGTATGCGTTTCGTCTCCATAAGGCACTAGGGAGGGTTCATCCTTTTCACTGCTTTCTTGTGTAAGGTCTTCCTCAGAATCACTCAAAGTAATGGCAGTTATGGGGATTTCAAAATTAACCAGAGGAATTCCTGAGTCTATTGGATTATTAGGTGTTAATTGACGAATGGTCCTGAATGAATAAAAATAGAATATATTATAAAGATGGAATTCAAAAGGAAAGAAAGAGAGAATTGGATTTAAAATGCACTATTAATTCATTAACGTTTATGCCATAAGAAAAAGGTCCATTTACAGTATTACACTTGTCACCATGGACAAAATGATCAAGTGTAGATAACCAAAGGTACTTTACTCGAAATTGAGTACAGGGATGTCCTCCGCCATCCAGTTGTCTAGTTCTTGCCCCTCAGCTATCGGTGAGACTAGAGCTTCATATAAGGAATCGGAATGGATGACACCAATGGATGGTTCATCGGGCGATTCTTCTACCTCTGCCGGGTTTTCAATGACCGTCTTGGTGAAGACTTCCGTGATTCTAGGGACTACCTTCCTTTTTCCCATTTCCTGGTCGAATCTCTGATCCCGAAGTCTATTCCTCATCCAGAATCGCCCATCCATGAGGGCATCTTCCTCATAACCCAAACCGCAGCGGCCTACCTTCTGGATAGCCGGTATAGGTTCAACAATCCCTTGTAATGCAGCGCCTAGCCCCTTGCCTTCTTCGTACCCATTCTTTAACATCACCTTGGCTACCATAGCCATAGCCCCTCCACTTCCGGTTTCTTGTAACTCAAGGGCTTGGAAGGAGCTTTCTAACGACTCTTCAGCTGCTTCCACATAAGGGAGTGATTGTGGCTTGGTGACTAGCAAGGCGTCCTCTCCTTTCACTGTGATGATTTTGCCATCCATAATATATTTGATCTTTTGGTGCAAAGTTGAAGGAACGGCGTTCGCAGAATGGATCCAAGGCCTCCCCAACAACATAGTGTAGGCCGGCTCAATGTTCATCACCTGAAACGTGACGTTGAAAGTACATGCACCGACCTGGATTGGCAAGTCAATGTCTCCCAGCACTTCTCTCCTTGTATCGTCGAAGGCTCTCACTACCATAGCACTCTGACGTATGTTAGATTGGTCAACTGGCAGCCTGGCTAAGGTGGTATTAGGCAGTACATTAAGAGCTGACCCGTTATTAATAAGTACCTTGGCTACTATACAACCCTTACACTTCACTGTTACATGCGAGCTTTAGTGTGCCTTAAACCCGCGAGTTTATCTGAATCCTCAGAAAGTAACAAAATTGGATGCTGGATTTGTCCCCTATCTTCTCAAAGCGCCGGAGTAATGTCGGGGTTTACAAAGGCGATCCAGGATTCTCTGCAAGGCTTGTCGGTGCACTTAGAACTCAAGATCGATAGCGTGAAATTTAGGCGAGTGTTTTTCTCAAGCTCCACCACATCATACTCGCTCTGTATCATTATTTGGAGCAGTTCCTCCTCTTCTTTATGCTCGTGAGCTCTACTACCTCTGTCTTCTCAACCTCCTCTTATGCATTCTTCTATGACTCACCCATGATTACTTTCCCTTTCATATATTCCCTTTCTTCGTTACCGTAACACCTCACACTTGAGTTATAAACTCGACTTCTTGCTTCAGTGGAGAGGGCTTTGTGGCGATAACGGTGAGGCTGGTTTGGGGAGTAATGTTCTTTGGTAGGTCGGCATAAGTCATTCTGAAATGCTCGTGAGGAGCAAAACATGGTTTTGGTGGTGCGGAGGTGAGGTAAGATTAGGAGCGGATGTCTTGAGCGGTCCACTGAGTGATAAATTGGAAATTATAGTTCCAAGGGACAGCGTGAGTATTGGTGACAGGGAGCTGGGGCGGAGTTCGGATAACCGTTACTGGCGGTGAGGCTACTGGGGGTGAGAAGGTGATTTTGGGTTTGGAGGTAGAAGCAGTTTGGTTGAATCTAGTGGTGTTCACTCCCCCTTCCATCTTTGACTTTGTCTAGCATCTCAGAACTTTGAGGGATAACAAGTTCTGGACCTCTTGTTTGAATCCCTCACAATCTCGCAGCTCATGATCGGTTGCCCCTCCATGATAAGGACACCCCGTACATTCTTCTACTCCCGTTATCTGAGGGCAAAGGTAGCCTTCCCTCATTGCCACAACAAAAATTTCTTTAAAGTAAGGAACCAGCTTGTCTACTTCCGGTGTTAATCTTCTCTATCAAACTCTATCATATTTACACCACTGCCCGCATTATGGTTAGGCAGTGGGTTCGATGTAACATTGGGGAGGGAACCATTTCCCTCGATTTTCAGCCACCCGTTTCGAATTAAAGCGTGCACTCTCCCCCTGAGTGCACCACAGTTGTCAGTTGAATGCCCTTGTGCCCCTCCATGGTACTCACAACGGGCAGTGGCATCATACCACCTAGGATACGGCGGCTGGATCGGGTCTAAGGGGACTGGTACAATTTGGTTTATACCAACAAGGTATCGGTATATTTCCTTGAGAGGAGGAAGTGGTGGAACAGGGTTCCTTGGAGGTCTTGGGTTGTTTTGTGGTGGTCTTAGTTGAGCGGGAGGAAGAGATGGTCTTGGTTGGTAATTTGTAGGTGAAGGGTATTGTGGGCGTGGGTGTGGATAATTAGGAAAAGGAGGTGGAATGTTGGCGACTGTTTGGCCATGAGGGGGAGGATATGGCCGATAATTATTTTGAGGGAATGGGGAATAATTGTTTTGACGGGTGACGGAATGCACATCACCCTCCTTCTTCTTGCCAAAGTGTGATCTTTTTCGAGGTTCTCAGCCAACTCCTGCAACCGTCCCATTCTTAGATTGGCCTCAATTCTTTTGCCGGCCTGTATGATGTCAGAGAAGCTGTTGGAAGTGTTCCCAATCATCAAGTTGAAGTAGGGAGCCTTCAAAGTCTCTATAAATAGAGAGCATAGCTCATTATCGGTCATCGGGGGATGTACTTCTGCCACCTTTTCTCTCCATCTCTGGGCATACTCCTTGAAGCTTTCCCGGTCTTTCTGCACCAAATTTTGAAGATCCCTCCTTGTGGGGGCCACATCGCAGTTAAATTTGTACTGCTTCAAAAAGGCCTCGGCTAAATCCTTCCAGGAGCCTGATGCACTCTGTCTAGCTGAACGCACCATCTCGAAATTGCTCCAGAGGCTCTCGTGAAAGAAGTGGATTAACAGTCTGTCATCATCTGTCATAGAGGACATCTTGGCAATATAGGTGGCCAAATGAATTCGAGGATCCGAATTCCCAGTATACTTATCAAAATCGGGGACCTTGAATTTTGGTGGCACCACCACATCCGGTACTAATCTTAGTGATGCCACGTCAACTGAGCCATACATATTCAGGCCCTCTATAGCTCTCAATCTCTCTTCCAGAGCGGACAGCTTCTCATTTTCTCTCATCTTACCTTCTCCTCCTGTTGTGTGAGGTACTCCCCCAACTAGGAAATGAGGGGCATAATGAATTGGAGGGTTCGGGACCGAAAGGGATGGTTCGGCATTCGGGATGGTTGGGTAATAAGAGAAAGGAGGTTCATTATTTAGTGGAACCGGATTGACAGTGACCGTCGAATCCTGGATTGGTGGCTGGAAAGTGAAAGAGGTTGAAGCGTAGTGAGAGTCAACCGTTGTAGGAGGTGGGGGAGGTAATGGTAGGTTAAGGTCTGAAGCTGGCTTATTTTGGGACATCTCCCTCATCAGTTTCATAAGTTCTGAAACCTGGTCTTTTAGTTCAGACACTTGCCCCTGTAGGTTCTGTACTTGTTCCTGGTCTTCCATTAGTTTTCTTGTTCGAGATCTTGTTAAGTACACTCGCTGGGGTTGAATCGCGTGCTTGGTCAGACTTACCTTGTTCGAAGCAATGTTGTTTTTCTGTAAGGAGGCAAAAAGAAATTTTTAGTGAATTTTGATCGAAATTAAATAGGGTCCTGATGTGGAAGAAGGATACGGTGGCATTTGAGAGCCATAAATGAAATCTGTTGAAGGATAACTGCATCACTTTTACCATGGCATCGTTCAATAGTCTGACTGTGAATGACCGGATTGAATGCGTATTTATGATACCTGTCCATATGGCGCATTCAATTTTTCACATAACCCTAGCGAGGGAGTTCCTACGGGAGTCATATTATTCATTCACAAATTTGCTAAACAATGGTCCAAAAATCATTTCATTAACTGAATAATTTGTACACCGTGTTCTTTACATCGGCCTAGGCTCTGGGAGGTTTTTTATAATGAGATGACATTTTCTGAGATACTCATATAACCTTTCTTCTTGTTTGGCGGGATCGAATGCTTTCAGAGCATACTCAGATTCAGGTAAGAGTTCTTGCTTTCCCTATGCTATTGTTCTCTCCAGCTGGTCAACATTCTCTTTCAGCTCTTGATAGAGAGCAGCTTGTCTTTCTTTCTCTTTCCTTTCCTTAGCACATTCCTTCAAGATATTGTTAATGAGTAGTGTCTGTTCTTTTAATTCGAGCTTCTTCTTTTTGTTTTCCTGTTTATACTCTTCAACGAGTATCTCTTGGTATTTCGTTTTTTCCTGAAGCTTATTATTCTGTGCTTCTACTTCTTTCATTACAGCGTGGAGAGAGTTTTTTTCCTTTTCCTACCATATCTCTTGCTCTTCAAAACCCATCTTTTCGGCCCCTGCCTCTTCTCTGAGCCTCCTTACTTTCCTCTTGAGAATCTACTGTTTGTCCTCCAACTGTTTTATTTGTTCTTGCAGTTGCGAGTTCTCGGTATTTGCCTTTTGTAGCGAGTCAACAGCGATCATCGCTTCTTCTAATAGGACATCTCGGCGCGGATCATTGTCTTTGAATTCTGTAGTTGAGTATTCTTGGTCCTGTCGGCTCTCCATTTAAGATAATCGCCGGCGCTGGGCCTTTGGCGATCTCTCCACCAGTGATGTTCTCCCAAGACTTGCGAGCCATTTTCAACCCTTCCTCTTCCTTGAGCTCATGGTAGAAATGACCTTGGTGATATTCTTCAATGTCGATTCTGGACTGTGTTGAGCCAAACTGCCTCATTACCAAGGCCGGAGTGCAACTTGTATATCCGGTTACTCCGATCAGGGACACCGACTGATTTCCTCCGTCTTGATCAAAGCGGATTGGCACGCCTGACTTCCTCCAACAATAATCATGGCTATTGAAACTCAAAATCTGTTCCATACTTCTGTTCATTCTTCGGACTGATTATTAACCGGGTCATCTTCTCGATGGGAGGCTGGTCAAGGTACTAAGTCAATCCCTTTGTCTCCACAGGGCATATGTGACTGATAACCTAGAGATATAACAAGTGAGAACAACACTTGATGGACCCTTTACCTGTTATGCGGTAGGTAAGGGTTAATAAGGTCTCCACAAGAATAGCCCGTGTCGGATTGACCTCTGCCTTTCTACCGCTTGAATACTTCCACCGCGCTGCAAGTTACGATTCCCAATGGTCCCGGGAACAAAATCAGACCATAGATTCCCAAGGCGAGTGCCACTGAAGCTTGATCCCACTGTTTCTCTTGGAGGAATTGATCTAACCGCTTCTCGAGGTAGGTCCAATACCATCCATGCGTGTTTCCTTTGACCGTTTCTTTTGACTTTGCCTCTTCCGAAGGAATACCCAACAAATGTGTTAATCGTTTCTAGGTCTGCTTGTGCTCAAGGTGTAGGTAGATCCGATTCTGTGTTGAGTAAGGAATCTCCAGTAATGCCTGATATTCTTCTATAGTGGGAACTGTATCAATGTCATTGAAAGAGAATACCCCGTACTTTGGATTCCAAACTGACAGCATGGCTTTTAATGCCGGGATTTGGACATTGACTCGCATTAGGGTGGCAATTTTTCCGTATTTCTTTTCAAATCGTGCCTTGACCTGATCGGGAAGCGACCTCCAACCATTAGACAGACCCTCGAGGCTGTTCATTCTGACCTCAATTTTATTCAGATCCCATGAGGGTAGTAAGCTAGCATGTGCCTTGGAAACATTATTTTGCGAGGGTACTGGAGTATGAGTTGATTCGGACCAAAGTTTAGCATTCTGAACTTCTTCTGCCGACTGACTCGAGGATGCCATGATAAAAATGATGCCTTATCTTTTTCACAGACTCTTGGATTGGTGATGCCTGCGGAAAAACTCGTTAGCAAGATAAATTTGGGTAATTTTGAATCATACTGTTGGCAGGGTGACACATACACATTTATCAAAGTAGGAAAATGTGTAGGTGTTTCAGTAGAATTCAATATTACCCTCACAAAAACGAACAAAAGGAAATTAAAGCAGAACAGGGTAAGAGTAAGTATGCCCCTTTTGTCCTAGCATAGGGAGACTCCTGATACCGGATGAGTGCTACCTAATTGAATAGTTCTATCTTACAAGGTAGCTCACTATGGCTTTCAGCTATTGTGATAGTTTAGCTCAAGGTCTAATTTTCTAAAAGCCACAGGTTCCCAAATTGCCCCTACTGTAACAGTAGAGCCCCATTCTATAACCATGACATTATCGGGAAAATTCCACGAGTATCACAGTGGATAGAACGAGTTTCAATTTGAGCAGAAGCCTTCACGGATACTAACGGGGTAAAACCCACGGGTACCGCTACATGACCCCCTCCTACTTTCCTAATAGGGTAAGAAAGCCCGAGTATAGGACCGAAGTGTGTGAGGACATCGTGTGAGTGTTCAGTGTGTGAAGGGACACCTTTACCTCTTCCCAATTCAGGGGGATTTCATTCTTTCCATTTTTCCTTTTTCCTTTTTTTCGAAACGAAGAGCACTGTAGGGGATAAAATAAGTAAAACAAGCAGAACAGTTAGTAGGAATAAACAAAAATTAACACGTAAAGTATCGCCGGGTGAGCCCACCTAACTATAATTTGATTGGAAAATTAAATCTACTTTTTAGACCTCTAGACCGGGGTTAAATTCAGATACCACATCCCGGTGGAGTCGCGTATGCATGAGGATTTTGCGGTCGCTGAACGAACCCTCAGAAGTGGGAAAGAGTGACGAGTCGCCACCTTAGTTTTGAGGGAAACTAAAGAAAACCATTTGTGAAAATAAATTGAAATGAAACCACTTCAAGACAGAGATTCTAGGTTTGGGGTCCGTAAACGGGTGGGGAAGGTGTTAGGCACCCCACCTCGTCCCTTAATAAGGGTAAGTAGATTTAACTTTGCATTAGTTAGAAGGGCTTGAATGGACATGTCAATCCTTTTGACTAAAGGAACATTTGATTTTTCACTAAATTTGGATCACCCAGATACATAAGTAAATGAGACAACCTTAGTGAGTTACTGTTGTATGTTAATTTTATTTCAAAGGAATATTTTATTAAAATTTAATTTAAGAATCGGATAAAAACTCCTCTCTGAACTCTTTAATATTTGTTCAAATTTTGAGTTGAGACCGGATAAGAACTCTCCTCCGATCTCTTTTAAATCATTAAAATTTTGAGTTGAGATCGGATAAGAACTCTCCTCCGATCTCTATTTAATATTTATTAAAATTTTGAGTTAAGACCGGATAAGAACTCTCCTCCGATCTCTATTTAATATTTATTAAAATTTTGAGTTGAGACTGGATAAGAACTCTCTTCCGATCTCTTTTAGATTATCAGGAGCCTGAAAGGGACTTTTCCGATCTCCCGAATTTTAATTTCAGCTACATGTCATAAGAGCCTAAAGCTAAGGATTCTGGCGTTCAAAGATGCCGGGGATAAGGCTTCTTGATACCTCGTGACTAAACGGGGAATACTAGACTTGATTTACCGACCTTCCATGTAGTCATCTTACCAATACCTATTAATGTCCGATCTATTCTGTTTCGTTTACTTTGTTTTTATTCCACTCTATGACATTTTGCCGAATTGCCGCTTACGTCAGTCCAATAATTTGGCAATTTTCCTGACGTGTTATTCAAGCTCTCTCTCTTAAAAAAGATCCTTAAGTTACAGTTACCAACGTTTTACCCAACCACTTACACGCTACTAGGAGCTAGAAACCTTGCATTCAGAAATGACGAAGATTAATAAAATGATGGGCTGATCACTAAAAAGATAACTCGAGAGTAACATTCATCGGGGTTTTTTTTGCACAAAGTGAACTTGGAGAAAATCGCATACGTAAGAAGAACAAAGAAAGTGCGAAAACTAAACGTAAACCCTTAATAAAAAAGCAAGATGAGCTCTTACCTGTAAGGAGCCAAATCTGATGAAATAACTAAGGGGTGACAAATAGTGATAAGGCAATGGTGATTAGCACGAGGGTGAGGTTGTCGTGAACTGAAGGGTGCTTAGCTAAAATGCAATCAGATTAAGATAAAAACCGAGTAGAATGAAGTTGAGCTTGGACAATGGGAAAGAAAACAGAGATGATAAAGGGCTGAAAGTGAGAGTGTGATCAGATAATGAACAAATTGAAAATGTAGAGTTCCAGTATTCAGAATCATTTTCAAGAAAACACTTCAGAAAACTAGTTTCAAAAGTCTTTCTAATCAACACTTCTAATTAGCAGAGTAACAAACTGAATGAAGTTTCAGAGTTCTTCCGCTATAATAACAACCTCTCTTTTGCCCGTCCTTTGAACAGTTTTTCATGCAGGTATTTATAGGAATCGGGTGCTCCCCATGAAGGGTCAAGATTTATTTTGAGGGAGATGGAGGGTTAAGATTTTGAAGGACATGATCGGATGCTTGAGAATTAAAGAGAACCAAAATGAACGGCTGAGATTGTTCTTCAGAATATTTGTCCTTTTCTTCTTTCAATCTGACGGTCTCAAATCCACTTGTCGGAGCGTCGAGGGCTAAGAGCGAAAGGCGCTGGTCTTGTCGTCTCCTCTCTTGATCCAAGGGCTCCGGGTTCGTCCTTATAAGTGAAATCAACGGTGGAGATTGGGATGTACAGGACTGTCATGACATACCCTGGCACCTGTCAGCATTGCGGGCGATTCTTAGGCGTGCGGTGGAGATCTCTGCGCCATGCTTTAACTACCTCGATTCGGTCACGATGGTTATTTGGGATTTGTCTTATTCTTTTTGCCTTCGATCCCTCCATGCTCTTATTCCGATCTCTCATGCTGATCCCCATGTTCGATCTCT